>NC_053390.1:303675610-303816783 GCF_905171765.1 Bufo bufo | reverse complement strand
TGCTGGAGTGGAAGAGAGAGCATCTATCTTGGGGGAGAGCTTGGAAGAGGATCCAGGAGTTGTGTGTAAGGAGAATCCATCACCATCCAGATGTGGAAGCACCCTTCGGTGACCAGAACTACAGCCCAGTGAAGCTAATAATTTCCAAGGCCCTGATCCTGTCCAGAGGAAGGAGGACTGCTTCAAGGAATGCTGGAGAGCTGAGGAGCAAAGCACTATACACTGCGGTACCGCATGCTTGTTGGAGAAGCACGCACCTCATCACAATGTTGGCGCCTAAAATCCTAGAGACTGAGACCAGGCCTGTAGTTAGTTAGTATTTCTCTTTGCGCTGGCTGTACAATTTAAAGTGAAATTTCACACTGGAGAGCTGATAAACTTCCCCACAAACCGAAGCCAGGCTGGCATTTTGCTCAGAAGGAATACTCAGACACGTGCTACAAGACCAGTTATGGGAGGGGGAATACAGTAGAGCATTTTAAGATTGTAAGCGGTTGTGCTGAACCTTAGGCTAAGCCCATACCACAAATCCAAACAGTTTTTTTAAAAGTTTTTTTAGGGTAATAACAGGTAAGGCGTGGCTGTTTATTTGTACCCGCCAGTAGGTAAATTACTGCACTTTCCTCCTGCATCCATCGGAGGGTGCCGTGCTGTGGAGCACAAGGGTCTCAGCCTTCGGGCTGTGCGTGTGTAAATTTATTGTGTGTTTCTAGCATTTGTGGTTGTGCTCATTGCGTAGTTAGCAGGATACCACAACTGTTATGGACAGAAACGCGGCGGGAGACCTTACAATGGCGCCGATCTAGGACCCAGATCAGGGTGCACCAGTGCAAGGCCAACTTGCCCCAACTCCACTTGAACAACCGGCCCCAGTGCCGCCGATACAGCTTACCCTAGCCATGCCCACCTCAGTAAGGTACATCCCTGTTGGGGCGCTATTGGGTCATCTGCCAAAATTTGATGGTAAAAACATGATGTTGCAGGACTGGACTGAATGGGTGCGAAGTGCGGTTAGAATGCGTAACCTAACCCCCGAGCTGCGGGCAGAGGTTGCAATGGGGACTTTAGAGGGTGACGTCAGACGGACAGTGATAGTAAGGCCTGAATCCGAGAGAGACACCCTAGAGAAAATATTCTCCCTGCTGGAGACAGCCCGGGGGGACATGCTAAAGTAGTGCAGTTGTGAAGCCACTTATTCAACCAACCACAGCAAGAAGGAGAGACCCTAATGCAGTACTCCAACGCCCTACAGAGACATTAAATGAAATATAGCGGCGAGACCCATAGGCCATGGGAGCCTTCTGGGAGGTGGACTGGCTATCACAAAGCCAATTCATAGTGGGGCTCTCCAACAAGTTCTTAAAGGACAAATTGTAAGAGATGACACGGCCGGAATGACATTCTACAGCGTCCACCTAGCCGCCGTAGAGAGAGAGGAAGAGCACTTGCCTGTGGTGGCGAGAGTAGTGAGTAGCACTCAAGCTACAGGAGGCCGTTCTGGGTCTGAAGAGTCCTTAAAGGATGTGGTCAAGGCCCTGAGGACAGAATTGAGAGAATTTGGCTGCTGGAAATGACCCCAGCACCCCACGGCTTTCTACCCAGGATAACTCAGGTGTGGGGGCTCATGAAAAAAGGGCCCTTCAGCTAAGCTTGTCGACAGTACGGCCATATGGGCAAAGAGTTCCCATAACAGATGAAGTTCGACCCTACGTTAAACTTCCGACCGCCGCTGTAGCTGGGCGTCCTGTGGAGGTTCCCAAAAAGCTAAGCCCTATGCATGAGGAACACAACCTGTATGCCAGCAGCCCCGTTATGGAAGCTGAGTTGGAAGGCCAGAAGGTACGCTGCCTAGTTGATACAGGGTCTGAGTGCACGGTTATGCCTCTGGAGTTTTTCGAGAGACACTTTGGACATATGATGGAGCCGGAAGATGGGAGCATCATTAGGCTGATGGCTGCCAATAACAGAGAGATAGACTTCCAAGGGATAGTGTGGATGCCGGTCCGACTGTTTGGGCAAGACTTCGGCAAGAAGGGGGTCATGCTGGTGGACCATTCGTTCCTGAGAGGAATGGATGTGACTCTAGGTATGAATGTGCTGAGAGACCTAGATTATCAACTATATGTCAAAGAAGGCCTGAAGTATTGACAACGGGCCACCACACACCAGCTGACCTAGAAGATTCTACAGAAGATGGGGAGGAGCTGTAGTGTGCGAAAGAGAAACATGTCCGGTTGGCCCATTGGACACATAAAGGTGCCCCGGTGAAGATCCTGCCTCGACAAGAACAAATATTGATGCTGTAGATGGGGGCTGGAGGACAACTGAATGGACTGGAGGTCCTGATGGAGCCTGCTTACCAGGAGAAAATGCAAATGCACCCACTGGTAGCCCCGGGCCCTCGCTATTGTAAAGGATGGATGTGTGCCTGTACGCTGCCTCAATGTTGAAGACTGCAAGTTAAACGTTCCTGGGAATACCTTGCTGGCCAAAGTTTATATGTCCAAGGGAAACATCCCTTGATGAAGGGGCTTCACGCTATAGCTAGAACGTAGATCAGCCTGGACATATGCTGTAGAGGTCCATCAAAGGAAGACCTCGACAGCGGAGTGGAACGGCCGAGATGGGGGTGGACTGTAAGACCCTGACTCCAGGACAGTGGAAGTTGTTGAAAGGCACTCTTTGGGAATTTCAGGAGGTGTTCTCGACACATGATGAGGACTTCGGGTGTGTTTCCGCCATCGAGCACGAAATCCCCACCGATGATGCTGCCCTGATCAGGAAACGTTACTGGCAAATCCGAGCCAAAATGTACTAGGAGGTGAAGGACATGGTGGCCAGCATGTTGGAAAACTGGGTGATTTAGGGGAGTCAAAGTCCCTGGGCTGCTTCAGGAGTCTCTGGTTCTGCATGGATTATCAGAAGCTGAATGCCCAGACTGTCTGGGATGCCTACCCCTTCCGCGGATTGAGGAGTCATTGTCCACCCTGAGTCATGCTAAGTTCTTCTTGACTCTTGATCTGGCCAGTGGGTATTGGCAGGCATCGGTGGCCAAGAAGGACAAAGTGAAGATGACCTTCATCCTACCTATGGGACTCTACATACCCTGTTCCAAATTATTATGCAAATTCTATTTACGTGTCACAAAGATTAAAGGGGTTTTCCCATCTTGCTATTTCACCTTTACCTGCAGCCAGCTCTGCTGTTCACTTCCTGGTTTCCTGCTTCTAAGGCTGGGTGGGCTTAGGCAGTTTAGTGAAGGCCGGCCATGCCTCCTTATGACATCACACTGAGAACTCAGTCCTTGCGTGCTAGTTCAAGTGGATAGTATGAGTCATCAGTCGGTCAGCCTGCAGTGTCTGTGAGGCCCCTCCCCCCTGCTGGGGAATCATGCTCAGAGACCCATGGAAATGAGCTAAGACAGTAACATGTAGCTGTCCTGCATTCAGTTTTACACACAAACCCATTCTGAGCAGCAAAACAATAAATCACTACTATACATCAGCCCAAAAGCATGTTAGCTAGTAGCCAAATCATCTGTGATTTTGCCTCCCCTAAAATATTACCATCCCCACCCCCACCAGCACTGATGCAGATTTCTTTCCATTACAGCTCTACTACAGTTGTGTATACACCTTAGACCATGTATCTGTATAGATGCATATACAGCTCTGCTACATCTATGTGCGCCAGTACCCTCTAGCACTGTGGCAGAACCGCTTCCTATACAGCTCTGCTACATATGTCTTCCCAGTACCCTCTAGCAATGTGGCAGAACAGCTTCAGATACAGCTCTCCTATATATATATATATATATATATATATACAGTGGGATGCGAAAGTTTGGGCAACCTTGTTAATCGTCATGATTTTCCTGTATAAATCGTTGGTTGTTACGATAAAAAATGTCAGTTAAATATATCATATAGGAGACACACACAGTGATATATGAGAAGTGAAATGAAGTTTATTGGATTTACAGAAAGAGTGCTATAATTGTTTAAACAAAATTAGGCAGGTGCATAAATTTGGGCACCACAAAAAAGAAATGAAATCAATATTTAGTAGATCCTCCTTTTGCAGAAATTACAGCCTCTAAACGCTTCCTGTAGGTTCCAAAGAGAGTCTGGATTCTGGTTGAAGGTGATTTGGACCATTCCTCTTTACAAAACATCTTTGGTTCATTCAGCTTTGATGGCTTCCGAGCATGGACAGCTCTCTTTAAGTCACACCACAGATTTTCAATTATATTCAGGTCTGGGGACTGAGATGGCCATTCCAGAACGTTGTACTTGTTCCTCTGCATAAATGCCTTAGTGGATTTTGAGCAGTGTTTAGGGTCGTTGTCTTGTTGAAAGATACAGCCCCGGCGCAGCTTCAGCTTTGTCACTGATTCCTGGACATTGGTCTCCAGAATCTGCTGATACTGAGTGGAATCCATGCGTCCCTCAACTTTGACAAGATTCCCAGTTCCTGCACTGGCCACACAGCCCCACAGCATGATGGAACCACCACCATATTTTACTGTAGGTAGCAGGTGTTTTTCTTGGAATGCTGTGTTTTTTTTCCTCCATGCATAACGCCCCTTGTTATGGCCAAATAACTCAATTTTAATTTCATCAGTCCACAGCACCTTATTCCAAAATGAAGCTGGCTTGTCCAAATGTGCTTTAGCCCACCTCAAGCGGCACTTTTTGTGCTGCGGGTGGAGAAAAGGCTTCCTCTGCATCACTCTTGCATACAGCATCTCCTTGTGTAAAGTCTGCCGAATGGTTGAACGATGCACAGTGACTCCATCTGCAGCAAGATGATGTTGTAGGTCTTTGGTGCTGGTCTGTGGGTTGACTCTGACTGTTCTAACCATTCGTCGCTTCTGTCTATCTGAGATTTTTCTTGGTCTGCCACTTCGAGCCTTAACTTGAACTGAGCCTGTGGTCTTCCATTTCCTCAATATGTTCCTAACTGTGGAAACAGACAGCTGAAATCTCTGAGACAGCTTTCTGTATCCTTCCCCTAAACCATGATGGTGAACAATCTTTGTCTTCAGGTCATTTGAGAGTTGCTTTGAGACCCCCATGTTGCTACTCTTCAGAGAAAATTAAAAGAGGAGGGAAACTTACAATTGACCCCCTTAAAGGGAACCTGTCACCAGTTTCCAACCCCAAGTTTTATCGGTATCCTGAGATAGGTCTCCCCCACCCTAATCATCCTAGTTTTTTTTTTTTTTTAAACACCGCTAAGTACTTATGTTACAGTCCACTTTCGCTTTCTTAAACTTATGTAAATTAACTGCTTACCTCATCACTTCCCATTTCTAACCCCACCTCCCGTTACATGATTGATAGAATCTAAAGATCCTACCCTCCTCCCGAATTCACGTCCAAAATCCCTCGCATGTGCAGAACCAGTCATCTCGCGCCTCATCCAACACTAATCATGTAACCCAGCACGCTTTCGTCATTTCCGGTGCGTCCAGCATACCAGTGCTCTGGCTGTTGAGTAGGAAGGAGATTTTGAGCACCCGATAATGGAGGTAATTATCAGTGATTTGGCTTCTATGCTTTGAATGTTCGGTTGCCTCATTGCTCAGCCTGCAGTGGATGGAGACCCTGCGTGCATACGTTGGTATGTCTGCCTTTCATGTCTACCTCCTGCATCAGTGCCGAGTGTGATATCGCGCTTCAGAGGTCAGGGGTAGTGTTCTCATTCCTGGTACGTCTGACGTACTATAAATCGCTGAGCAGGAAGTAATCACCTCAGCAGAACTGTCTAGTGTCACATATCACTCTGCTGTGTCAGATGAGGAGCATGCCTGCTGTGATCAACCCCTGCATTCCTCCTCCTGCACAGCAGTGCCATGTGGGAGCATGCCTGCTGTGATTAACCCCCTGCATTCCTCCTGCACAGCAGTGCCATGTGTGACAGAGCAGTAGAGTCATAGATGTTAACCTAACCAAGTTGATTTTGTTTTTTCATCTTCTGAAGGAGGTGAAGTGTTATACAGGCACTAAGCTTGGAAAAACTACTCTGAATGGGGCAATTGATTTCCTACATATCAATACGTTATATATACTTGTTCCTGTAATGTAAATATCCTATTTATAGAGTACAATGATTGTGTTTCTCTATATACGGCTTTGTAAAAATGTAGAATTCAAAAAATGATAGCTAACTTTAATAACTAACTCCATCGCAATTCTATTCTGCAGACTTAAAAAAATGGACTCTAATGGAAATTATGCAAAAAATGCAATCTCTGATTATGACTTGTTGACCAACGTTGACGTATTTAATAATCTCAATCTATCACATAATGTAAGTATAGAAATTACATACATTTTTAATCAATATTATTGATTAAAGGGAACCTTTCATCGGGATTTTGGGTATAGAGCTGAGGACATGGGTTGCTAGATGGCCGCTAGCATATCCGCAATACCCAGTCCCCATAGCTCTGTGTGCTTTTATTGTGGCGAAAAAAACCTATTTGATACATATGCAAATTAACCTAAGATGAGTCCTGTCCCTGACTCATCTCACATACGGGACTCATCTCAGGTTAATTTGCATATGTATCAAATCGGGGTTTTTTTACACAATAAAAGCACACAGAGCTATGGGGACTGGGTATTGCAGATGTGATAACAGCCATCTAGCAACCCATGTACTCAGCTCTATGCACAAAATCCCGGATGACCGGTTCCCTTTAAAAAAAAAAAAAATTTTTTTAAAGGATAATTCTTCTCTCATGCTGTCACATGAAAAACATCAGACAACTCAAGAAATGGAAACATTAGAGGAATTTGAATCTTATTCATTAGAGAGACTATTCGAGCACAACAATGAGCTACAGGTACTTTTATTCCACAATCAGACCAAAAAATGTAATGATAATCTTTCAGCTCAAAAACACCACTGAAAATATTGTAAGTGCTATGAACCTGAACGACTCCTTTAAGTCATCATGCTCATCTGTGCTTGCATTTTTGTTAAAAATTGTATTTTAATGTATGTAAATAAGCCTCTAGGAGCAACAGGGGCATTGCCATTGCAGAGACAGCTGAGTCCGTTGATCCTAAAAGCAAATTTGCATATATGAAATCTTTTTTTTTTTTTTTTTTTACTCAATGAGGGCACATATGAACATGGTACCAACACAGATGCCTTCAGCTGCTGAGCGAACATGTAACACATCAGGAACTTTCATTGGAGCAATGGGGGTGTTGCAGTTATACTAAGAGAATCTGCTAAAACTACAGTTCCGTCTGCAATTCTTTAAACACGGTATGCATGATGACTAGGGATGAGCTAATCGACTTTGGGTGCTTGATACAAATTTGATTCACATACAACTTATTTGTAATACTATATGGATTTCCCGCTCCACACACTAATAGAATGTCTTGGCTATGATTGAGCCCAAATCAAAAAATACATACAGTATTACAATGAATTTGTATGTCACCCATAGTGCTGAATTTTTTTACTGACTAGCCATTCCAATTTAAGTGTATGTACCATAGCACGTCTTTCTCTATTCCTAATGCCCGGTAGCTACTGCAATAGGATATTTCATACCTAAAAAAATTATTTTTCTTAATAAAGTGAACAAATATCTTGTGACCAAAAAAAATGCATTAATATCAAAAGCCCTCATACAAAAAGTTAGCCATTTTAATTGGAACAAATCTTCTTTAAATGGTCCTTTCAAATCTGAACTGCATAACCTATATATTTTTTTCTATCATCTTTCTAAAACAGTCTAGTAATTTGGATACAGAACAGGAACAAGTCCCTGGATCATCCAGCGCATTATTTAATGTAACAACCCGAGAACATGGAAGTCAAACAACCGTCAATAAGAAGCACAAAGTAAGTTTTTTATGCACAGACGACATCTAAATCTTTGTTAATTTTTATAGTTATATAACGATGTTATTTTTTTTTTCTACAGATCAAAAAATTACAAAAAAAACTTTGTGAAAAGTATTCTGGTGAAGCGCAAAATTCATCTTGTTTTTCACAGAACCCACTAGCAATCGACAATGCACGTTATATTGAATTCAACTGTCCGGCCATTGAAGGCCGTATAGGTATCGTCGATTGGTGCAAGTGCCATGAATGTATACCTATGTCTAGCCATCTGGAATCCATATGCTGTCAGGAAGTAGAAAACACTGTAAAATATATGGCAAACCTTACTTGTATCAGTCAGCATGAATTTTTTTCTATTTTCTGTAATCATGTAGAAACAGTAAACATTACTCAACAAATTATTGGTGATGTTAGAAGACCACCTCCGAGGAAATAAAAAAACAGGTTTCAATTTTTTTAATATTTTAGAATTTTTATATATATACACTGCTCAGAAAATAAAGGGAACACTTAAACAACACAATGTAACTCCAAGTCAATCACACTTCTGTGAAATCAAACTGTCCACTTAGGAAGCAACACTGAGTGACAATCAATTTCACATGCTGTTGTGCAAATGGGATAGACAACAGGTGGAAATTATAGGCAATTAGCAAGACACCCCCAATAAAGGAGTGGTTCTGCAGGTGGTGACCACAGACAACTTCTCAGTTCCTATGCTTTCTGGCTGATGTTTTGGTCACTTTTGAATGCTGGCGGTGCTTTCACTCTAGTGGTAGCATGATACGGAGTCTACAACCCACTCAAGTGGCTCAGGTAGTGCAGCTTATCCAGGATGGCACATCAATGCGAGCTGTGGCAAGAAAGTTTGCTGTGTCTGTCAGCGTAGTGTCCAGAGCATGGAGGCGCTACCAGGAGACAGGCCAGTACATCAGGAGATGTGGAGGAGGCCGTAGGAGGGCAACAACCCAGCAGCAGGACCGCTACCTCCGCCTTTGTGCAAGGAGGAACAGGAGGAGCACTGCCAGAGCCCTGCAAAATGACCTCCAGCAGGCCACAAATGTGCATGTGTCTGCTCAAACGGTCAGAAACAGACTCCATGAGGGTGATATGAGGGCCCGACGTCCACAGGTGGGGGTTGTGCTTACAGCCCAACACCGTGCAGGACGTTTGGCATTTGCCAGAGAACACCAAGATTAGCAAATTCGCCACTGGCGCCCTGTGCTCTTCACAGATGAAAGCAGGTTCACACTGAGCACATGTGACAGACATGACAGAGTCTGGAGACGCCGTGGAGAACGTTCTGCTGCCTGCAACATCCTCCAGCATGACCGGTTTGGTATTGGGTCAGTAATGGTGTGGGGTGGCATTTCTTTGGAGGGCCACACAGCCCTCCATGTGCTCGCCAGAGGTAGCCTGACTGCCATTAGGTACCGAGATGAGATCCTCAGACCCCTTGTGAGACCATATGCTGGTGCGGTTGGCCCTGGGTTCCTCCTAATGCAAGACAATGCTAGACCTCATGTGGCTGTAGTGTGTCTGCAGTTCCTGCAAGACGAAGGCATTGATGCTATGGACTGGCCCGCCCGTTCCCCAGACCTGAATCCAATTGAACACATCTGGGACATCATGTCTCGCTCTATCCACCAACGTCACATTGCACCACAGACTGTCCAGGAGTTGGCAGATGCTTTAGTCCAGGTCTGGGAGGAAATCCCTCAGGAGACCGTCGCCACCTCATCAGGAGCATGCACAGGTGTTGTAGGGAGGTCATACAGGCACGTGGAGGCCACACACACTACTGAGCCTCATTTTGACTTTTTTTAAGGACATTACATCAAAGTTGGATCAGCCTGTAGTGTGTTTTTCCACTTTAATTTTGAGTGTGACTCCAAATCCAGACCTCCATGGGTTGAAAAATTTTATTTCAATTTTTTTATTTTTGTGTGATTTTGTTGTCAGCACATTTAACTATGTAAAGAACAAAGTTTTTCAGAAGAATGCAAAATACAAATGTGATAGCACTCTGCAACCAGAATTCTGCCCTGACTCTATGCTGGATGAGGCATTGGTGTACATTTTGGCAAAAGCGTAATAAGCCACTCACCACGTCAAGGTCACCTCTATGGAGTGGTCCCTAACACTATTTCCTACCTGTTTATGGGCCATGATAGCCACATAAAGTCCAGGGAATGCAGGCTAGCATGCACGCCAAGCACACTCTGCTTTTAACCCCGTCCGGTGCCATTACAGCTTTCATCGGATCCAGGGATGCAAGTACCAACATGCATGCTAAGCCCACCATATACTTCTCCTGGAGCCAAATGGCTACTGGTAGGTTCTATATAAGCAGACTCAGTTTTATACTGACTTTAAAACCAGCCTCCAGGAAGGTTTTAAAGTCAGTATAAAACTGAGTCTGCTTATATAGAACCTACCAGTAGCCATTTGGTACACCAATGCCTCATCCAGCATAGAGTAAGGGCAGAATGCTGGTTGCAGAGTGCTATCACATTTATATTTTGCGTTTGTATATGTATTTCGCCATAGTGATGTGCACCACATACAGCAGTGCTTCTCAATTATTTTCTGTCATGCCCCCCCTAGGAAGAAGAAAACATTTCGCGCCCCCGCGCGACATTAAATAGTATCATTTGTCTATAAAATTGTTATAAGTACACCTCTGCATAACACTGTATCCTTATTAACGTAAGAGAATAAAAAAAGAAAGAAATGTGGATCGGACACACACTTATGGGGGGATCTGTGGATGACGGACACTTATGGGGGGATCTGTGGATGACGGAAACACTTATGGGGGGATCTGTGGATGATGGACACTTATGGGGGGATCTGTGGATGACGGACACTTATGGGGGATCTGTGGATGACGGACACTTATGGGGGGATCTGTGGATGACAGCAACTAATGGGGGATCTGTGGATGACGGACACTTATGGGGGGATCTGTTGATGACGGACACTTATGGGGGGATCTGTGGATGACGGACACTTATGGGGGGATCTGTGGATGACGGACACTTATGGGGGGATCTGTGGATGACGGACACTTATGGGGGGATCTGTGGATGACGGACACTTATGGGGGGATCTGTGGATGACGGACACTTATGGGGGGATCTGTGGATGACGGACACTTATGGGGGATCTGTGGATGACGGACACTTATGGGGGATCTGTGGATGACGGACACTTATGGGGGGTCTGTGGATGACGGACACTTATGGGGGGGATCTGTGGGTGACGGACACTTATGGGGGGATCTGTGGATGACGGACACTTATGGGGGATCTGTGGATGACGGACACTTATGGGGGATCTGTGGATGACGGACACTTATGGGGGGATCTGTGGATGACGGACACTTATGGGGGGATCTGTGGATGACGGACACTTATGGGGGGGATCTGTGGATGACGGACACTTATGGGGGGATCTGTGGCTGGCACTGTTACAGGGGGATCTGTGGCTGGCACTGTTATATATGTGCCATCCACAGACCCCCCACCCCATAACAGTGCCATCCACAGACCCCCCACCCCATAACAGTGCCATCCACAGACCCCCCCCCACCCCATAACAGTGCCATCCACAGACCCCCACCCCTTAACTGTGCCATCCACAGATTCCGTGTGCCCGCCGCGCCGTTTAAAGTTATTAAACATGCCCCCCTCACTCCTAATAGTACCGTATATCCGAATTTCTTCTGTATAATGCCGGCAGGCGGGCCGGGTGGCCGGCGCGTCCCTCAGTGACATCACTTGTCTACGCCGCCTGCTTCATTCATAAAGCAGGCGGCGCAGACACATCACATCACTGAGGGACGCGCCGGCCGCCCGGCCTGCCTTCCGGCATTATACAGAAGAAATTCGCACACCCCAAAGGCCGGCCCTGAACGAGCCCCCCTTTACGGAGCTGGCGCCCCCCCTGGGGGGCGCGCCCACTATTTGAGAAGCACTGACATACAGGGTTGTGCTGACTCAATCACCCACATTATTTCAGAAGAATATTTAATTAATTCAGATCTAGGATGTGTTATTTTTGTGTTCCCTTTATTTTTTTGAGCAGTGTATATATATATATATATATATTTATGGGCATATGGCAGTAGATATGTCGGTGGAACAGTTACGTGTGTCTAGCTGGTGAATGCACCTTTATTTGCACCGTATTAAAATTTGCTATATTTTCATAAAATAAATCGATTACAAATCAATGCAGAATACCCTATGGAAGCAACGGGACCTGCATTCTCGGACTCTGAGCCCAGCCACGCCCACTGTGAAGGAGCCCAGTACCGCCCCGCAACCTCCAAATCTCCTCCTTGCTCCCAACAGTGGATGTAGCTGGGCTCAGAGTCAGTTGTGTTGTCCTCTTTGAATATTTGATTATTTGAACATGCTATGCCCGTTGCCCATTAATTTTTTTTTACACCATTCACTAGAGGATCTCGATGAAACATGGGCATCAACAAAAAAAAGAGGCTATAATCCATGTTTTATTATCCTGCAACCTCTGTCAGGAGATTTATACCACAAAAACTGGATAACCTGTTACATGTGAACATAGCAGCTGAAGACCTGTTGGTCCTATGTTAAAGGGAACCTGTCACCGGGATTTTGGGCATAGAGCTGAGGACACTGGTTGCTAGATGGCCGCTAGCACATCCGCAATATCCAGTCCCCATAGCTCTCCGTGCTTTTATTGTGTAAAAAAACCGATTTGATACATATGCAAATTAACCTGAGATGAGGCTGTATGTGAGATGAGTGAGCGACAGGACTCATCTCAGGTTAATTTGCATATCTATGAAATATTTTTTAACGCAATAAAACTACACAGAGCTATGGGGACTGGGTATTGCGGATGTGCTAGTGGCCATCTAGCAACCCATGTCCTCAGCTCTATACCCAAAATCCCGGTGACAGGTTCCCTTTAATGTTCCTGCATTGATGAGAAAAATGATGTTTTAATATATGCAAATGAGCCTCTAGAACAAAGGGGGGCATTGCCCTTAAACAAAGGTTCAGCTCTCTCTACAACTGCCGTGCCCTCTGCACTTTGACAGGACGAGGTTGATGATGTTTTTCACTGCCTGGTCCTGTCAAAGTGCAGAGGGCACGGCAGTTGTAGAGAGAGCTGAACCTTTGTGTAACGGCAAGGCCCCACCCCCCCCAATTGTCCTAGAGGCACAATTGCACATATTAAAATAGTTGTTGCTAAGAAATGCGGGCACATATGAACGTGGGAGCAACACAGATGCCTTCAGCTGCCCAAGTGCACATGTAACAGGTCAGCCGTTGTCATAGGGACAAAACTGCTGATAGATGCCCTTTAAGGACATGATGAAGAAAAAAAAAGTGTTAAAAGGCTACGTGAGGGAATCAAAGTGCAGTGGATGCATTGAGGTTGTAATTAGAGAAGTAACTCCATTTGAAAGTTCAGCAACTCATACAATTTGACCGCCACAGGCATAGAGGGCATGATCTAAACTGGACCAGTCAATGTGCAGAAGACATTGATCATCTAGGTGAATCAGCATCATCATTGTGTCCAATAGAGACTCTTTCGCACATCTAAGAACATGGGACCACCCTGGAAGCTTTGTATTGAATAAAAAAGAACCATAACTAACCATGATTTTTATTTTCATTTTTAATTTATCAACGCTTAAAATTCAGGCTTCTGAGGAAAACAGCATATGCGCATTTACCGCCTGGGTTCATGGCTACCTTGGCCTTGGGAACCATCGTCCTATTCCCTCATGCGCTGTCAAGAAAGTCAGAGAAGCATTACCAGATCCGGATAGCGAATACATGGGTTATATCTCATCCAGCGACTCTCCTGCCGAATTTATTGCCTTTGAGTAAAAAAGTTTAATACTTCCTCGTTCTACTGAACAATGTTTTTTTGTTTTGTTATTGAAGTTTAATGAAAACTGGCGTAAAAGCCATGTGTTCTAAAATCCGTTATTCAGTATAAAGATATAATACAAAACCTAGTGGCTGAGTATGTAATTTTTATCTTCAAATTTACTTCCATTCTGATGCTGTGCTCCCACAAAACAGCATTAAAATGCACTGAGAGGACTCTTCTGCAAGTCCTCTGCATTATGTCAGTGAGCACCAGAGTACTCTGAGTGCATTTTACCGCTGGTTTGCTAGAGCACATAGTCAGGACGCAAGTAAGTGTGACAAAAGAAATTACTTAAAGGGAACCTGTCACCGGAATTTTGTGTATAGAGCTGAGGACACTGGTTGCTAGATGGCCGCTAGCACATCTGCAATACCCAGTCCCCATAGCTCTGTGTGCTTTTATTGTGTAAAAAAAACTGATTTGATACATATGCAAATTAACCTGAGATGAGTCATGTACGTGAGATGAGTCAGGGACAGGACTCATCTAAAGTTAATTTTCATACGTATCAAATCTTTTTTATGGGGATTGGGTATTGCGGATGTGCTATCGTCCATCTAGCAACCCATTTCCTCAGCTCTATACACAAAATCCAGGTGACAGGTTCCCTTTAACTACTAGGCGCCGATATAACGTGTCGGCTAGTGTCATTGGTGCAAAGTTTTATATTACGTAATCTGTAAGAACAAAGATGTTATGTCCGCCTAAATGATCATGTTAAAGGTAATATGTCAGCTCTGAAAGACCCTACAAACTATAGTAAGGAGCATGTAGTGTAAGGGACCTCGGATCCGGTTAAAGGGAACCTGTCAATGGGATTTTGTGTATAGAGCAGAGGACATGGGTTGCTAGATGGCCGCTAGCACATCCGCAATACCCAGTCCCCATCGCTCTGTGTGCTTTTATTGTGTAAAAAAAGATTTGATACATATGCAAATTAACCTGAGATGAGTCCTGTACGTGAGATGAGTCAAAGACAGGACTCATCTAAAGTTAATTTTCATATGTATCAAATCTTTTTTTTTATACAATAAAAGCACACAGAGCTATGGGAACTGGGTATTGCGGATGTGCTAGCAGCCATCTAGCAACCAGTGTCCTCAACTCTATACACAAAATTACGGTGACAGGTTCCGTTTAAAGTTGTTTTGCTTTATTCTTTATTACATGCCCCGATAGACTCAACTCAGTCTGTAACTACTGCTCATTCTGTACTTTCATTGACAGTGCTAGGTTGGTTGTCAAAATTACACCGCCTATCCCAGTCAAAGAGCAGAGGACGCAGCACATATAGATAGAATTTCGACCCCTTGTTTAAAGGGCACCCGTCAGCAGATTTGTACCTTTTGAAACTGGCTGAACTGTTAAATGTGCGCTTGTCAGCTTAAAGGGAAGCTGTCACCGGGATTTTGGGTATAGAACTGAGGACATGGGTTGCTAGATGGCCGCTAGCACATCCGCAATACCCAGTCCCCATAGCTCTGTGTACTTTTATTGTGTAAAAAAAACCCGATTTGATACATATGCAAATCCTGAGATGAGTCAGAGCTTGAAAATATGACTCTTCTCTGGTCAAACAAGTAAGATATGACTCTTTTATGTTAATTTGCATATGTATCAAATCGTTTTTTTTTTTTTAACAATAAAAGCACACAGAGCTATGGGGACTGGGTATTGCGGATGTGCTAGCGGCCATCTAGCAACCCATGTCCTCAGCTCTATACCCAAAATCCCGGTGACAGGTTCCCTTTAAATTCACATATGTTTTGTTGATGTTACATACACCGCGAGTAAAAGACACCTATATTAGCCTATACATTTTGTGCATGAGAAAATTAGTCTTCTTGCTGCATTGACTACTGACTGATAGTTTGTGGGGGCACACAGTCGGATTCAACATAAGCGTTAAAAAATATACTAACCAGACTTTGCATTACTTTTGCTGTATACCATCTAATTTGACCTATCTATCAAGGATATCTACCATCTATCAAGGTCTATATATTGAAGTCTACATATCCAATTTCTCCCAAAATGTAAATTTTGTAACTGACTATTATTTTTTGATATGTTTTTACTTCAATATGGCTCACTTAAACCAGATATTTGTTGTAAAATCTGGATATACTTAAATAAACAAAAAATTTTTGAATCAAACACGTTGCTGTCTCGTAAATGAATGCAAAGACACAGTAATAATTAATAATTTTTTTTTTTTTTTTGCACAAATAACTACAATAAAATGTAATCAAATAAAGTCAGTTTACAAAACCTTATCAATTAAAAAAAAAATAATTGAAAATCTAAACGGTGTTAATTATAATCTACTTACTTTTTATATATTACATTTATTCATATCAATATTAAATTTAATAGCTCATGTAATGTTAACATTAATTTACTAAAACTGGTAAATAGGGTAAATTAAAATTTACAAATTAAAGGAGTTGGTCACAATCATTAATACTAATAAATATTTTCATTGAAAATTTGATTTGTAATATAATAGATTTAAAATCGGTATTTATTTTTTAAAGAGGATCTTTCATGGGTCAAAAAAAATAAGAACTAAGTAGCAGGCTACGTAGAGCGGCGCCCAGGGATCTTAGTGCACTTACTATTATTCCTTTTTTTTTTTTTTACCAGAAATTGGGTAAAAATTAACACTAAGATTTAGTTTGTGAATACTAATGAGTACTTGCTTTATTATGTAAGCGTACATTAGTTACGGAGGCCACGGACGCGTTGAAGACTACGATCAGAGATTTTATTGCGGACCATACACATTGTGGTTAGTGTCAATGTCAGTTCGGAGAGTCTGATCTAAGGTCTTATTGAGTTATCATTATTGTGGCGTGATCGGAGAATTAATTCTGTCTCAATAATAATGGTGTTTTGATAGGGCTTTGATCTGCGGTCTAATTTTAAATTTAAATGTTGTTCTGCTACATGGTCTAATATATAATTTATTTGTAATTGACCTCCTATAAAACATTTTTTCATTGTATGAGTCAGTGCCAATTGGGTCTAAAATGTTATTTTTTATGGATATACAATTCTACCTATATTTTTGAACTAATTTTACAGAAAATTTTTATATAAACGGAAACCAGGCAAAAGGATTATAAATTGTTGATTTAGTTATTTATAAGTAATGAATGATTTAAATATATTATTTTTCCTATTGTATTTTGATTTTCCTAATTTTTTATATTATATTTTTTGTGGCAATTTATCAAATAATTACATCCAACAAAATATTCCAGAAAACCTGTAAAGAGAAAAAAAATCTAAATTAACAATTAAATCCGTTCTAAGCAGACTACATAACAGTTTTGGCTATTGAATGCAATGGTGCGAGACAGTTCTTGGCGGTCTGCCATGTTACACAAATATCATATTATTGATCAAGCAACAGTGACAGAAGCTCTGCATTCTTCTCTCATTTTTAAAATGGCTGCATGTTTAGCAATGGCTTAATGAGGAGATGTTCAATCGTTCATGTGTCTTGTGGCCAAATCCAGTTGAAAGTAATGATGAAATGTATGTCAAACTATGTTGCTGTGTTTGCCTGTGATAAGTATGTGTTTAGAGGAGTGAAAGTGATGTTGAAGCACACACAAATCTCATTTAACAATGACCTATGTAGACCAGATTTCATAAGTATAAAAATCCATTGACATTACTTACCTAATAATAAAATTGCAGGGGATGACGAATTGAATCTATTTTAAAAAAAATTACAAAACAGCAAAACATTTTTTTTTAGATTAAAGATTTTTCATATAGGCATAAAATGTCAAGAAAATTATTAAATAACAGTATAAAAATAGAACTCAAAATCAATAACACTTAAAGGGGTTATCCAAGACAATGAAATGCCTAACTCCCACACAATGGGCCCTCACAATGAATATACTTACCTGGCTACCCGCGCCACTCCTCTTCCCCACACCGCCACTTCTACCTGTGCGCTGATGAAAACATTGAGGAACAGCCAATGGCAGGCCAATTAATTTTGATAACGTGTGATTGACCGGTATCTTGTGTATTGTTTCTTTTTAATCTCTTCTTTATTGGGTCTTTCCAAATTGGCAATGTTTGGTGGTAATGAAGGCGTTCTGGAAGACCAATTATGCGATAATTCTCCCTTGTCAATTTTCAACACTGAAACAGTCACCTTTTCTAGATATTGGACATTTACTTTTTCATAAATGTTTTTAACTATCCACCGATTTTTACCTTTGGTGACTACCAATTTTGTTCGAAATGTTCCTTTGGGTTCAGTGTCTTTTTCCGGACATTTCACTGTGGCCAACTGTCTTCCCACATTATGATTGTGGGAAAGGATAGCAAGCTTGGTCCTTGCCTCCATTGCATCTATCCCAAAATGAATTCTTTTGGTACGGTATTTCAAAGCCATACTGTGAAAATTTTCAAGAGAACCAGTATGGCAATTGTTTTCTAAGTGGGAAAGATCGGAAATTAGCTGTGGATTACTTACAATTTTTTCTATGCTCAAGAAGGGGGCTGTTTCTTTGCTGAGCCAGAATACCTTTTCCTCATCATTTTCCTGGCAAACAGGATCATGCCCACTTTGGGTATAAAACTCAACTTCCCACGTGTGCTCATTACAGATATGCTTCAACAGAGAAAGCCATCGTTCTTTTAGGTTTTGAACTTCATCATTGCATCATGCTCCACCAAAAATGTCTATCTATTTTTTTAATCCATGGTATAATTTCCTTTCCAAACTTGTTGCGACTTGATTTTGTCAATTTCTTTTTAATTGACTTGGCATAATGCCACACATCAAATTGATGTTTAATGTTAGAATAATCTGTGCGCATTTTTTTCCTAATCCCAACATGCCGATCCGATGTAAAAATGACTATATTAAAACCATTTGAAATCATTCTATCCATTACAATTTCAAAAGCAAACTTTTCCATAGCAACAGACGATGAGCATTGGGAGCGTTGTACAATTTCAAAGTCTATGACTTTCTCTGTCAAAGTATCGATCAACGTGTAGATGCAGTATTTGGCACTGTGACCGGGACTGTCACATTGCCCATCACCTGCAATACAAAGTGGCTCGCTCTGTAGCTGAACACGTGTTTTACTTTTTTCCTCCTGCCAGGCGAGATCTATTGCAGGAATAAAAAATTGCTTTGATAACGATAAGAAAAAAATTCAGAAAATGTTACAAGGCCAAGAATGCTAAATAATTCATTAACCTTTTGAAAATTCAGACCACTGAAGAGGATAGATGCAGCCAATAATAAGTTTCCAGAGTAAAAGCTGCCTACCTTAGGTTGTGTCTCCATTATAAAGAATTTATGACCTTGATAACACTTACCTGTTATCCGACAAGAGGATCCAGTGTATTTTTGAAAAGGACTTTACCGTGTAATTGCATTCTGTAGAATACTGACATTTTACCATGTATAGTAAATGGTCTAGACAGGACTCAAATATGATCAACTTCTTCTCATTAACTTGGTCTTCTTCTGATGGACTCTGATACTCTTGAACGCCGAGGTATTTTTCTCCATAAATTATTGAAGCAAATCCGACCATTTCAGAATCTTCACAGGTATCCGGTGGAATGTAATCCAGATCGCTGTCGTGATTTTGGTCTTCATTCGCTAGGATAGACTCTGTAGTAAAGTCCAGTGTTTCTTTGTACTGTTCTTCAATCGGTGAAAGAGTTATGATGTCATCCATAATATTGTCATCCCATTCTGTTTCTTCTCTTACCTGTAATATTTGCAAATTGGCACGTTTCTTTTGTGGAGATGAAAATTCGTCGGTAGGTTTGATTGGAGTGCTGGTACAGATGTTGGCGGGCATAAAATTGCCAATTTGATTGTTGAATCCAATTGAATCCGATTCGGGGCAGGCTACACACACATCAACAATTTGTTCGGTATCCGCTATAAAATTGATTGTAGAGTTTAGCAAGGTGAAATCGGTCTGAGTTGCAATCATTGACGAACACTGGTTGCCGGAATCCAAGGTTTCTAAAACCGAATAAGTATGATCCTGGCTTATTACTATACTTGATTGAGTTTCCACTGAAGTTGATTCCAAAGGTTTGGCATCCGGTAACAATAATTTTCCACTTTTAGTAATCTTGTAGCATTCTGTTTTGAAGTGTAGCGAACACATTCTGTATTTATTACTTTTGTTTTCTTCGAGTATTTTCATGGCCAAGAGATTCACATTTTCAAAATCCTTTCCGGTTTGTAAAAG
The DNA here is from genome assembly GCF_905171765.1 of Bufo bufo. NCBI lineage: Eukaryota > Metazoa > Chordata > Amphibia > Anura > Bufonidae > Bufo > Bufo bufo. The sequence goes on along the minus strand of NC_053390.1, from coordinate 303,796,714 downwards.
TCATTCTTTTATATTATCTAATTTTTTAGGAAAGGGGTGCAAAATTATGTTTGGATCCTGGCCCTTTCGCCCTGTTTTACTAAGGCAATTGAAGATGACGCACGAAGGCATTTTATAAATCTTAATTTTTCTGTAAAGTACAAAGAGAATAGAAATTAATTACAAAACAAATCAAAATAACATTACAAAGAAAATTTGTAACTATGACACTAGTAGTAGTTTTTGGTGCTTCGTGCAGTTGAAGGCATGCGTTTTTCTTCTATGGTCATATCTGCCATCATTGACGAAAAAAAATTATGTTAAAATATATAAAAATTGATCCTCTAGATGCAAGGGGGTGTTGGTGTTAGACCTAGAAGCTCTGATCTCTCAGCAACTGCTGTTATCTCTATGATTTTATTTACATAACCAATTATTATAAGGTTTGCACTAATAGGCCCTTTCAAGAAAAGTGGAGAGGGAATGGCAATTGCAGTAAGAGTGCAGTTTATTATTATAATAATTTTGAAAGCAATATCCTGTCTCCCCGGGGTGTCATTTGCAAACGTGAATACGTTGACTGCAAAAAACAGCTCCAAACTAGAGTAAGGCTACTTTCACACTAGGATTTTTACTGCTCCGCATCCCAGGACGGAAAGCAAACTACAACATGTTGCGGTTTGTTTTCCGGTCTGGGAATGGAACGGAATGCATTTTGGAGTGTTCTGTTCAGTTCAGTTTTATCCCCATTGACACTCAAGCATACACTCAAACTGAAGCATATTTTACCGGTATTGAGACCCGATTACGGAACTCAATACCGGAAAACTAAAACACTAGCGCAAAAGTAGCCCAAGCGTTGTATAATATAATTTTTGCCTAGTCCGTTTATGTAACTTTTAACTTCATACTCACTAGTATTCCAACACTGTTCTTTGACAAACTAGGAGTAAAATGCATTGAGAGGACTCCGGAGATTATGCACATAATAGAGGCGACTCAAAGAGGAGTATTCACAATGAATTTTACTGGGGGTTTGTGGGAGCACAGTGTTGTAATGCAAGTGAAGGTGCAAACTTGGCGTGGTGAGTGGGCTTATGCCTTTTGATCTAAATGTACACTAATGCCTCAGTCAGCATGTAGCATAGGAGGCGGTACACATGCGCCAAGTAGCGCTGGTTCATTGTGAGTAGCAGTTATGAGATCGAAGCATAGCATGTTGATGTGCAATCGAGTTTATTTTTTTGCTGATGATGGGAGTGATCTCTGTACTAACCCCAGATATATTTATACATAGAAATTAGATCTCCATTCAGGCGTCTTTTTTCTAAAGTGAATAACCCTAATTTTGATAATCTTTCAGGGTCCTGTAGTTGCCACATTCCAGTTATTAGTTTAGTTGCCCTCCTCTGGACCCTCTCCAGCTCTGCTATGTCTGCCTTGTTTACAGGAGCCCAGAACTGTACACAGTACTCCATTTGTGGTCTGACTAATGATTTGTAAAGATGTAGGACTATGCTCTCATCACGGGCATCTATGCCCCTTTTGATGCAACCCATTATAAAATTCCTTATCTTACATGTGTTAGTGTTAAACCTCATCTGCCACTTCTCTTCAAAAGCCTCCAAACTATACAGATCCAATACACTGCAGTATACTATATAACTGTACGCACTGCATATATAATACCTTGTACCTCACATCTCAACACACTACTGTATATAATATATATACCTGTACACATTGCATATAATATTCCCTATACCTCACATATCAATACTCTGAAGTATATACTATATACCTGTAGACACTGCATCTATTATACCTTTATGGTGTGCCAGGGCTGTTTTGTTATCCCAGTCCGGCCCTGAAGGTATACATTATAACGCAGTAGCAAGCACAGTTCATTGAGTAAAAGGAGAGGCCTTAAATGGGTTTTGGAATGTGCCATAAAAGGGTTCAAACGGCCCAATTTAGATTCTTGCTATGGGGCACAGTGATTTCTATGTACGCCCCTGCCACCTGCATCAGTTCAGATGCTTCCATTAGCCCAAAATGATAACTTCAGAGTAGAGATGAGTGATTTTCGTATTTAGAAATTCGTTCACACTTTGCTGGTAAAAGCAGAATTGCGTTATGAATTCTGTTACCACGGACAATAACGCAATTCTACGTCCTTTAGAGGCATTCCGTTATCTATTCCATAATAATAGAAGTCTGTGGGCTGCATAACGGATCCGGCCCATTTCCGTTATGCAGACCATAGACTTCCATTGTGACGGAATGAATAACGGAATGCCTATAAAGGTCGTGGAATTGCGTTATGGTCCGTGGTAACAGAATTCATAATGCAATTCTGCTTTTACCACAAAAATGTGAACGAATTTCTAAATACGAAATTCGATCAGCTCTACTTCAGAGTTCAAATTTGTAACCCCTTCACAGTATAGGTGCAGTTATGTGCCTTCTTCTAAGTATGTTGGAAAACAATTGCCCATTCAGAGTAGTTTTTCCAAGCTTAGTGCCTTCAGAGGATGAAAAAACACAATCAACTTGGTCAGGTTCACATCTATGACTGCTGCTCTCTCCTGTCACACATGGCACTACTGTGTAGGAGAAATAATGCAAGGGTTAATCACAGCAGGCATGCTCCTCATCCGACACAGCAGAGCGATATGTGACACTAGACAGTTCTGCTGAGATGATTATTTCCTGCTCAGCGATTTATAGTACATGTCAGACGGACCATGAATGAGAACACTACCCCTGACCTCTGAAGCGCGATATCACACTCGGCGCTGATGCAGGAGGTAGACATGAAAGGCAGACATAACAAAGTATACACGCAGGGTCTCCATCCACTGCAGGCTGAGCAATGAGGCAACGGAACATTCAAAGCATAGAAGCCAAATCACTGATAATTACCTCCCTTATCGGGTGCTCCTAATAAACACAGCTGGTGATGAGTGCTTCTCTATGCTGCAAGCTCTTGATCGGCGCGCAGGAAGTGACGTGCATTAAACTAGAGTAGCGGGAAAAACCAGGAAACAGGGATAGAGTAGCTGCGAGATTTAGAATAGAAGGGGTGGAGATGAGGGTGTATCTTATTCATTTGAGAGGCGTGGCTGGGCTCCGAGAGTCAAGGAGTGCTGGACTCATCTCTGAATCATGGCGGACACAGGACTCATGTAAGGCTCATTTACATATATTTACATATATTTATTTTCGGTTTTTCTCTAAAATGATAGTTCGTTCAAAATTGATTTGAAGATCATTATTAATGTATTAAAACGTTTTTATAGAAAAGTGGGTTAATAGAGGTTAGAAAGTGATGACAGGTTTCCTTTAAATACTCTTTCTCATAATTGGATTCACCTGTGTATGTAGGTCAGGGGTCACTGAGCTTACCAAGCCAATTTGAGTTCCAATAATTAGTTCTAAAGGTTTTGGAATCAATAAAATGACAACAGTGCCCAAATTTATGCACCTGCCTAATTTTGTTTAAACAATTATAGCACATTTCTGTAAATCCAATAAACCTCATTTCACTTCTGAGGTTTTGTGAAGCAGGTTTTGAGGCAGATTTCCCTTCAGATTTTTCAGCCAACACCAGAAGTGAATCCAGAAGGAAGGCGACGTTGAGTCCTTCTTTTACATTCCCGATTCCTTTCAAACCCACTTCTGGCTTTGAACGAAAAACCTGCAGGAAAATTTGCCTCAAAACCTCCAAAGATCTCTGTGTGAACCTACCCTTATTCATGTCCTTTTACGCAAATAACTGAAAAATAACGGGGCATATCTGTCAATTTTCTAGACAAAATGCTGTATTTATGAAGCGCTGCTCTGTACCATGCACTAGTGTTGATAAATCTGCATTCGCAATTCAGTCAGTGGACGCAGTTGACGTATGTAGCCATAGGCCTGTATTCACCTGAAGGAGGCCAAAAAAGCTTCCTCTTGACTTCTATGGCAATATATTACCTCATAAAAGAGCGCTTCGGGCTGCCTATTCCTATTCAGCAGGTCATAGCTTTTTTTTGTATTATTTAGTAGCCATAGTTTTTTTATTTTTAACCGATTGTCCTAGGTAGGGGCTCATTTTTAGCGGGATAAGATGACGGTTTGATTGGTAATATTTTGGGGGGGCATACGCCCTTTTGATCACTTGGTGTTGTACTTTTTGTAATGGCAGGGGACAAAAAATAGTTGTTTTTTTTTTAACGGTGTTCACTTGAGGGGTTAGGTCATGTGACATTTCTAAAGAGCCGGTCGTTACAGATGCGGCAATACTCAATATGTATACTTTTTCTTATTTATTTAAGTTTTACACAATAATAGCATTTTTTAAACAAAAAAATAATGTTTTAGTGTCCCCATAGTCTGAGAGCCATAGCTTTTTTATTTTTTGGCCGATTGTCTTAGGTAGGGGCTCAGTTTTTGCCGGATGATGAGATGGTTTGATTGGTACTATTTTAGGAGGCATACGCCCTTTTGATCGCTTGGTGTTGCACTTTTTGTGATAGTAGGTGACAAAAAAATATATTTTTTGGCACGGTTTTAAATGTTTTTTTTTATAGTGTTCACCTGACGGGTTAGCTCATGTGATATTTTTATAGAGCTGGTCATTACAGACGTGGCAATTCCAAACATATTTAGGGTATTTTATTTTCTTAATTTTTACTGAATTATAAAAGTGCGTATATGGGAAAATGTTAGATTTTTTTTAATTTATTTTTTTACACTTTTTTGACTCAGACCCACTTGGTTCTTGAAGATCCATTGGGTCTGATGTCTCTATAATACACTGCAGTACACTGTATAGTGTACTGCAGTGTATTTTCTATTACATTTAGGCCTCATGCACATGGCCGTTGTTTGGGTCCGCATCCGAGCCGCCGTTTTGGCGGCTCGGATGCGGACTGTTGTATTCAAGGGTTTCTGCTGACTATCATGTATGTTCTTTGAAAGATGAGGAATCCGGATTTAAGCAATGGCTTATTTAATTAATAAGAGGAAAATAAAAGGTTACAAGATAAATGGATAACAGAGTATAAAGCAGACCTTCCTTCAATGTCCTATACTTGAAAAGAAATAAACATCACTAATAAATCCTAGTACTAGCTTACCAATAATCAATACAAGAATATATATCTATCTAACTATATAACTAACAACAATTGATCTAGTGTATATATATATATATATCAAATCGAACCACATTCACACCCACAATTCCACCCCTTACTCCAGTATCTTCCGGCCTCCTTCATTACCATTCATCCAATGAACTTGCAGTAATCTGACCTGAGTCCACTCCTTCATATTGATGCAGTAACTGCCACCTTCCTGCGGATGGCGCTGGTGTCCTTGTAGTTTGCCTTGGGCCTGAGGCATGGCACATTGTTTCAGCTATGTCAACAGCTTTCCATCCAAACTTCCTTGAGAATCAGACCTTTTAGGGCCGACAGGATGCCTACACCATTACAAATGTGCAGTACATTGTGTATAACACCGCAGGGGCTGGTTTCAAGTCATCAGGACAGGGGAGACAGGAACCCCATCTCATTTCCATTCTTATCAGTCAGATGTCAAGCTTATTCACATTGCTATTGTTGCAGCTTTTATGACAAGAAATAGCAAACTGTTCAGTCTTATCCAGATGCTGTTTACGACAGGATGAAAACAAGATGTTCAGGCTTATTCAGATGTTAGGCCTATTGACATTGCTATTTACACCAGGATGACAGTAGTCCATTGCTCCCCCACCAACACATCCAAGTCCATCAAAGTGTATCATCTTGTATCAAACTTATGTTGACTTCCAACATATGCCCCTTTGTGTCTGAATGACACACCATTGATGACCACTTCACAGTCAATAGTTCTCTTCAACCTTGCGGTCCATCATCATCCGAATAGAGTAAGGGTGAATCCTGTCACTCACCATTCATCACTTTCCATTAATTTCAATAAATCTTGTTACACTCTTATTAGGACATTGAGGAAGTCATTAACATTTGAATCATCATTATATACACATATTTATCAACAAAATCAAAATACATATACCATCTACACTACTAAGCACACCATGAAAATATAATTCAAGTATTTCATACATGATGTAATTAAACATTCATTTTCTGATTACAATCTGTTGTATCGTTCAGGGGTTAGGCACTTTTCCCTGCTATGTCCTTCTCTGCCACAGTTGTCACATTTTAAAAGATGTTCCTCCAGGCTCCTTGGTACATCTAATTCACATGATGCAATTTTATATTTAGTTTGTATTTCTATTTCCATGGATAGGGCCTGGAGCCTTTTATATACAGGGAGTGCAGAATTATTAGGCAAGTTGTATTTTTGAGGATTAATTTTATTATTGAACAACAACCATGTTCTCAATGAACCCAAAAAACTCATTAATATCAAAGCTGAATATTTTTGGAAGTAGTTTTTAGTTTGTTTTTAGTTTTAGCTATTTTAGGGGGATATCTGTGTGTGCAGGTGACTATTACTGTGCATAATTATTAGGCAACTTAACAAAAAACAAATATATACCCATTTCAATTATTTATTTTTACCAGTGAAACCAATATAACATCTCAACATTCACAAATATACATTTCTGACATTCAAAAACAAAACAAAAACAAATCAGTGACCAATATAGCCACCTTTCTTTGCAAGGACACTCAAAAGCCTGCCATCCATGGATTCTGTCAGTGTTTTGATCTGTTCACCATCAACATTGCGTGCAGCAGCAACCACAGCCTCCCAGACACTGTTCAGAGAGGTGTACTGTTTTCCCTCCTTGTAAATCTCACATTTGATGATGGACCACAGGTTCTCAATGGGGTTCAGATCAGGTGAACAAGGAGGCCATGTCATTAGATTTTCTTCTTTTATACCCTTTCTTGCCAGCCACGCTGTGGAGTACTTGGACGCGTGTGATGGAGCATTGTCCTGCATGAAAATCATGTTTTTCTTGAAGGATGCAGACTTCTTCCTGTACCACTGCTTGAAGAAGGTGTCTTCCAGAAACTGGCAGTAGGACTGGGAGTTGAGCTTGACTCCATCCTCAACCCGAAAAGGCCCCACAAGCTCATCTTTGATGATACCAGCCCAAACCAGTACTCCACCTCCACCTTGCTGGCGTCTGAGTCGGACTGGAGCTCTCTGCCCTTTACCAATCCAGCCACGGGCCCATCCATCTGGCCCATCAAGACTCACTCTCATTTCATCAGTCCATAAAACCTTAGAAAAATCAGTCTTGAGATATTTCTTGGCCCAGTCTTGACGTTTCAGCTTGTGTGTCTTGTTCAGTGGTGGTCGTCTTTCAGCCTTTCTTACCTTGGCCATGTCTCTGAGTATTGCACACCTTGTGCTTTTGGGCACTCCAGTGATGTTGCAGCTCTGAAATATGGCCAAACTGGTGGCAAGTGGCATCTTGGCAGCTGCACGCTTGACTTTTCTCAGTTCATGGGCAGTTATTTTGCGCCTTGGTTTTTCCACACGCTTCTTGCGACCCTGTTGACTATTTTGAATGAAACGCTTGATTGTTCGATGATCACGCTTCAGAAGCTTTGCAATTTTAAGAGTGCTGCAGCACTCTGCAAGATATCTCACTATTTTTGACTTTTCTGAGCCTGTCAAGTCCTTCTTTTGACCCATTTTGCCAAAGGAAAGGAAGTTGCCTAATAATTATGCACACCTAATATAGGGTGTTGATGTCATTAGACCACACCCCTTCTCATTACAGAGATGCACATCACCTAATATGCTTAATTGGTAGTAGGCTTTCGAGCCTATACAGCTTGGAGTAAGACAACATGCATAAAGAGGATGATGTGGTCAAAATACTCATTTGCCTAATAATTCTGCACGCAGTGTAGATACCGTGTCATACAACACATGTAAATTTGCAATAAGGATAAAACTACAGCAACAATGAGTAATACTACAATGGGATGGATTAAGAAATTTAGGATTCCATTGGCTGCACCTGAATGCCCAAATATAACCTCCCACCAATAACCCTTAGCATTATTTTCTAACAGATGAGTAATATGTTTTAGCTCTTTCTGGTCATGGTGTATAAGGATTGTAGCATTAGCTCCTTCTTGCCGTAGCTTTCTAAGCAAATATTCATCTTTATCAAATCTGACCAGCCAATCATGCAGCTCTTTCCCCATTCCCAAATTTAATGCTTGAAGATTGACAGGGTTATGATATTCAATATCAATAGATAAGTTCGCCATGGTGGGAAACACATATCTCCAAATTGGTGTCTGGATTTCCGTGACATTACCAAGCGTGCACCATGCGTTATTGCCAATCTCCCAATATTTGAACTATGATTTACCCTCCCAAAAGAGAAAACCACCCTATACTTGAATTGCCCACCAGGATTCTGATAATATCTCTTGGTTACATCCTTTCCCTCTGGAATGAGTCGCACTTTCCTACTCCTAACTTCGTGATTATTAACTCTTTGTGGCATGTCCATGGTTATCAATTCTGATGGTATCAATATTGCCTTTTCATATTCCCCATCTGGAAACATAAATGTGTCCTCATCTCCTGATTGTTCCAATTCCTGCACTCCGATAACATAGGTGATGCCAATCATCAACAAAACTGTTGTAATCTCCATATCCAGAATCCGGAATTTTCGGCCTGTTAATTCATGCTTCATTTAAGATTCTGGAATAAAAGAACAAGAGAAGCATCACATTCTTATCAGTTACATCCGTTTGCATTGATCTGCATGAACCCACTTCTCCATATCCCTCCTTTTCATGCACTTGGTCCCTTTCTTGTTGTCCACCCGTTTGACCTTTACAACCTGATCACTCAATCTTACTGTTACCAGGAATGGGCCCATCCAATTGGCATCCCATGAAGACTTAGGCACAAAGTTCTTTACCATCACCCTGTCTCCTACTTCTAGTTTAATTGGTGGCTTGCCAGGTTCCTCTTTTGCCTTTGGAGCCATATTGCTGGCCGCAAAGTATAGATATTTTTGCACCTGGTCTTGCAACTGTGCAAGGAATTTTTCCTTTTCAGCACTGTCCCTCATTGGTGTACTAAGCTTTGGGTCTGCAGGGTGGCACAGGTTCATAATTCTACCAGTCATTAATTGATATGGGGTGATTGCAGTGCCTCTTGCCTCTGTACCCCGTATTGCCATTAGAATTGTGGGTAAATGACACAACCAGTTATTTCCAGATTGTAGTACCATCTTTTTAAGTCTTTCCTTTAGGGTTCTGTTCATTCTTTCTACCATTCCTGACGATTGGGGATGATATGGCACGTGAAATTTTTGCTCAACATTTAACATCTCACACATGCCTGTCATGATCTTTCCTGTGAAGTGTGTGCCTCGGTCTGACTCTATGGTCTTAGGGAATCCCCATCTTGAGATGACTTCCCTCCATAGGGCTTTTGCTGTTGCTATTGCAGTGTCTCTCCTCATGGGTAAGGCTTCCACCCATTTAGAAAACACATCAATCACCACTAGCAAGTAACGATACCCTCCAGGAGCACTGGGTAAAGGGCCAACAAAGTCAATTTGTAGCCTTTCCCATGGTCCTTCTGCCAACGGTATCCTGGACAGCACAGGCCTTTGTCCTTTTGGCCTTGGATTCATTTGCGCACAGATTAAACATTCTTGTATAACCCTCACAACAGTGTCTTTCATGTTTTCCCACCAATATTTTGTTTGAATAAACTTTAAAGTACCCTCAGTACCCATATGCCCTGTTAGCCTATGGTTCTCTTTGGCAATGTCTTTTTGATATTGACAAGGTACCACAAATCTAGGGCCGTCTGGGGTTTCTCTGAGCAACAAATCATCCTGGATATTGTAATATTGGGGTTTCTGTGCTGTCTTTTCCCTAATGGAGCATTTGATTTGCTGTAAATTAGAGTCTTTATCCTGCTCTGCTGCTAAGCACGGTGTTGGTGCTTTAACCACAGGCAGGCATTCAAGTTTAAGATCCATTTGGTCTCCGTCCTCACTGTCATGTTCATTCCAGGCCTGTCTTCCCTCAATATCATAGGGAGTCCACCTGGCCCCCATGACAGCTGCCTCTTTGGCTAGTTTGTCTACCTCATTGTTGCCAACCGCAATTTCATCAATGCCCTTCTGATGTGCCTTCACCTTTATTATTGCTACTCTCTGTGGTTCTAAACAGGCTTTGTCCCAAATGCCCTTCAACACTGAACCATGTGCAAGTGTCTTCCCTGATGCATCACTAAATCCTCTTGTATGCCACAAAGGCATGTACTCAGTTAGTGATCTAGTAACATAGGCACTGTCGGAAAAGATAGCAATTGGGCCTGACTGAAAGTGAAAAATGGCTTCTCTTACCGCTTCCAATTCTGCTCTTTGAGCGGAGAAATTTCTTGGGCACTTAATGAGAATTCGTTCATTGGTTTGTGGACACCACATGGCGTACCCTGTGTGAAACTGTCCCTCTTCCCAATACCTAGATCCATCCACCCAAATTTTCAGATCTGCCTTTCCTGCTGTCAATTTGAATACTTCCTGTGTCTTAGTCCTATGCACCTCTCCACAATCATGTTCCTCACCTTCGTATTGCATCAGTTGTGGCAGCACATAGGTGGTACTGTGTGCCACAGTGATGTTCCTTGGTGTCAGATCTACCAGCCATCTGGCTACCCTTTGAGATGACACTCCACTGAGCGTCCGCTCCAAGAGCATCTTGATGGGAGTGTGAGGTGTTTGTAAGATGATCTTGGCAAACCCCACTATGTGTTCTGTAGCTATCACTGCCCAGTGTACTGCCAAAAGATTTCTGACACAGTCCTCAAATCCTATTTCCACAGGACTCAATAACCTTGATAGGTATCCAACAGGAACCCATTTTCCTTGCCTCTCCTGTAGCAACACAGCCGTAATTGCTATTTTGGAGGCATTTACCTGTATTGCAAAGGGTAAATCTGGGTTCGGATTGCTTAGAGCAGGTGCCTGAGTGAGGCTGATCTTCAGCCTAACAAACGCTCCCTCATGCTCTTGCATCCACCCAAGGGGGTCTGCTTCCCGTGCCTCTCCTTTCAGGAGTTCATAGAGCGGCTTAGCTTTCTCAGCAAATCCCTCTATGAAGTCCCTACAAAATCCAACCATCCCTAAAAACTGCCTAAGGGCTGTTTTTGTGTTTGGCCTTGGCAACTTCTGTATAGTTTCACACTTGTTAGGGTCAGGAATTCTCCCTCCTTTTGAAACTATGACTCCCAAAAATGTCACCGATTCCTTCATTAACTGGGCCTTCATAGGATTTAGCTTAAGGCCTGCTTCTTCAAGAAGTCTCAACAACTCATTTAGTAACACGTAGTGTTCTTCCTTGTTGTCAGTTTGGAGCAATATGTCATCCACATATTGCACAATACAGTCAGGCTCTGAAAATGACAACAATATTCCAACCATGCATTTATGGAAGTATGTTGAACTGGATTTGAAACCCTGTGGCAACCGACAAAATGTGTATTGTTTCCCTTGAAATGTAAATGCAAACTTGTATTGGCAATCAGGATGAATAGGAATTGAAAAATACCCATTTGAGATGTCTATTGATGAGTATACCGTGGAAGATGGCTTAAGTGTTGTCATCATGTCGGGCATTTTGGCGACAACATTTGTAACGGGAGGGGTACACTTGTTTAATGCCCTGTAGTCTAGCGTAGGGCGCCACCCATTTGGTTTCCGAACGGGCCATAAAGGCGCATTGTTTGTAGACTGGCATTCCCTGATTACATTTTGGACCAGCAATTCCTCAATTGTGTTTTTGATATATGGAATTGACTCAGGTGGTATCTTGTATTGCCTCTGGGGAGGGGGATCTGGGCCTTCTACCATCACAATCATATTTGACACTTTGCCACATTGAGTTTTTGATGTTGCCCACACTTTGTTATGTTGCCACAAGATATCAGCCAATCGTTTATCCTCTGTTTTTAATAATGCAGCAGGGTCTAGAGACTCTGCACCCTTGATCGCAGCAATTCCATAGTTATCAGTAACCATTTTAAGGCAGCCTTTATATCGTGATCCTTTCCACAACATCCAGTTACACAGATCAACCATGAGCCCATGTTCCCTCATTACATCTGATCCAATGATAGTACCCTCATGTGTTGGAGACAAGTACAAACTATGCTCCACACCTAGGTTTCCCATGCTTATAGCTACCGGTACAGATTGCCTAGAAGGTACCAATTGTCCACCGAAGCCTCTCAGAAAAATACTTTTACCTCTAGGGTTCATGGTCAAATCCAAATTCGTCAAACTTACCGCTGCCCCCGTATCCATTAAAATATTTGTACGATGGCCCCCTACCGCACCCTGGATACGTGGTCTACCGCCTTTGTCCCTATCTAGCTGGCACACAAGGGACAACACAGGGGCCTGACATCCCTATGGTTTTACATAAGGATTTGTTGGTGGTGGGGCCTTAAATTCCTCTGGCAACTCCGCTATTGCTTTTCCTATCCTTCTGATTTCTTTCAAAAGTGGACCATACAATGTAGCTTCAGGAGGCTGAGATACTCCATCTGCTGCATTATCTAATCCTTGCCTTTGCTGCTGTTTTCTTGGGAAAAAAGCTCTGTCATTGTTGCCTTTCCTATTACTTCTGCATTCTCTCATAGTATGACCTGTATTTCCACATTTGTAGCACTTCCCCATAAATCTTACTTTGCCTTCATTCTTAACTATCTCTGATATTCTCTTCTGAGGTTTGTTGTCATTACAAGTCTCCTGAATCCAGTCCTTTAAAATATTTAGAAAGGCTTGATAGGAATTTGCGTTCCTTAAGGCAACCTTTGTTGGGTAGTCAACAAATGTGCATTTATTAGCCATTGAATAAAGAAAACTGCTGTCGTCAGGAGGCATGTCAGGACAGTTATATGTAGCACGAAATAGGGTCAAATACTCACTACAGAAAATGATTGGGTCATCCCCTCTCCTTAATTTTGCATTCTCTAGGGCATTGGTACCTCTAATATCTCTTCCCCCCATTACTCTCTGCAATTCTTTCAGCCTATCACTTGCATTTCCCCAGTTGGAGTTGAGTTCTGCAGATAATCCTTTGTGAGTGCCCACAGGAGGCTGTAACTTCTCACACAGCTGAGATGGGAGCCATACCCTAAATAAGGCACATGCATCCCTATTGTTCAGATTATACTGCGTAACCACAGCTTCCAGCCTGTTGGAAAGATTAATGGGTGAAGCACTTGTATCAAATTTCCCCAATATTTGGCATAGGTTTGTTTTATCCTGTATAGAGAGTGTTGTGGATTGGATACGATTGCTACCATGAATATGCAAACTATCTCTTCTTTGTCTGCTTTCATCTGACAAAGGAGTAAATAGAGAGGAACTATGATCTGGGGTTGATTGTGGCCCATCTGCAGTGCAAATAGGCTGCTCCTCCCCCCATTTACGATCTTTTTCCTCCTGTTCAGGGGAACTGTACACCTGTGTTTGATCACCACAACAATGATTATTAGCACTTTCCTGTGATCTCAAGGTCATATTGCAATGTTGTTTATGAATCAGTTGATTATCAACATCATGCAATCGATCTTTAAGTACTTTTACAACATCATCATTCCTTTCTTCTTTCTCTTCTAAAGATGCAATTTTCAGATCTCTAAGTCTACATCTTTCCTCATACTCCTCTATTTCATCCTCCAAATCACAATTCTGTTGAACCAGCCTATCCACTTCCTCTCTGAGATCTTCACACTCACAACCATCATTTTCAGCGCTAGCAATAGCCACAGTGATTCCCTGTTCAACTCTATCCAGCTCACCCCTTAACTGAGCCTTTTCAGAGTACCACTGCAATTCCTTTTGCTCTGCAATCTCTTTCATTTTCATTAGCATGCACAACATATTAGCCAATTTCTCTTTCTTTGTTTTCTTATTTGACTTTCTATGTTTGCTATTCGCATTCTGCTCATCACATTGCTTTATCATATCATTAAACTGATGTGTTAAAGCATCGTTTGTACAAATCTTAAAACTAGCAGATGCATGTTTTTCAACAAATTTATCGACAATTTCCATTTTACTTACTACTACAGACAACAGAACAAAATACCACTAACTTACTAGTCAGTAAATGACAATTCACAAAGAAAAATAAATATACCACAAATGTATTGCAACTAGTAAATACTAATTCATTACAAAACAAACAACACCAGGGACAAAGATTTCATAAAATCCTCCCTATGGTAATCACACTCCAAAACCACTATCAGAGTCTCGTGATTTACCTATCCTTGACTGACCGTATCTCATATACCTGATCAACTACAGATCCAAGATCCAGGCCAAGAGTGATCTCCTATTGAAGCATAAGGCTACTTCCCCTTAACATGAGGTTCAGAGAGTTTACTCTCCCTCACTTTCTTCGCAGAGATGTCTGGTTTTTTCCTTTAGATCCTATGAGTACTCCAGTCAACAGGGTACTAACCCTAATTTGCCGGCAACACTTAACAATTCAACACATACACAGGCCTGAACTGCATAGATTATTACTAACATACATAACATAACATTGCATATATACAATTCAAGTAAAGGAACTGCTACTCACCAATTAAACGCGTCCGTTTTTACTGATGCAGTATAATCTCGAACTTCAGGTTGATGTCTCAGGTGTTCCTTAGAATTCACGAACCAGCGTGCTACTTGTCCACCAATGATACTTCCCCTTGTTCTGTCTTTCTTAGCAAAGGTTTTGGTCCGGTCTCAATGCAGGATATTCCTTGATCTTTCAATAACTGAATAAAGCAGAATCAAATCGTCTGGGTCCTTCGTAGAGTTCTGTTTTCCACGGTCCCATCTGGGGTGCCAAATGTTGTATCCAAGGGTTTCTGCTGACTATCCTTGTATGTCTTTGAAAGATGAGGAATCCAGGATTTAAGCAATGGCTTATTTAATTAATAAAAGTAAGGTAAAAGGTTACAAGATTAATGGATAACAGAGTATAAAGCAAACCTTCCTTCAATGTCCTATACTTGAAAAGAATATAAACATAGTAGTACTAGCTTCCTAACAATCAATACATATCTAACTATATCTAACTATCATTGATCTAGTGTATATTATATATCAAATCGAACCACATTCACGCCCACAATTCCACCCCTTACTCCAGTATCTTCCGGCCTTCTTCATTACCATTCGTCCAATGAACTTGCAGTAATCTGATCTGAGTCCACTCCTTCATATTGATGCAGTAACTGCCACCTTCCTGCGGATGGCGCTGGTGTCCTTTTAGTTTGCCTTGGGCCTGAGGCATGGCATATTGTTTCAGCTATGTCAACAGCTGTCCGTCCAAACTTCCTTGAGAATCAGACCTTTTAGGGCCGACAGGATGCCTACACCATTACAAATGCGCAGTCCATTGTGTATAACACCGCAGGGGCTGGTTTCAAGTCATCAGGACAGGGGAAACAGGAACCCTATCTCATTTCCATTCTTATCACTCAGATGTCAAGCTTATTCACATTGCTATTGTTGCAGCTTTTATGACAGATGCTGTTTACGACAGGATGAAAACAAGATGTTCAGGCTTATTCAGATGTTAGGCCTATTGACATTGCTATTTACACCAGGATGACAGTAGTCCATTGCTCCCCCATCAACACATCCAAGTCTATCAAAGTGTATCAACTTGTATCAAACTCATGTTGACTTCCAACACACGGTGTCAACAAATCCCACAAAAGTTGGGACAAGTAGCAATAAGAGGCTGGAAAAAGTAAATTTGAGCATAACGAAGAGCTGGAAGACCAATTAACACTAATTAGGTCAATTGGCAACATGATTGGGTATAAAAAGAGCTTCTCAGAGTGGCAGTGTCTCTCAGAAGCCAAGATGGGTAGAGGATCACCAATTCCCACAATGTTGCGCAGAAAGATAGTGGAGCAATATCAGAAAGGTGTTACCCAGCGAAAAATTAAGACTTTGCATCTATCATCATCAACTGTGCATAACATCATCCGAAGATTCAGAGAATCTGGAACAATCTCTGTGCGTAATGGTCAAGGCCGTAAAACCATACTGGATGCCCGTGATCTCCAGGCCCTTAAACGACACTGCACCACAAACAGGAATGCTACTGTAAAGGAAATCACAGAATGGGCTCAGGAATACTTCCAGAAACCATTGTCAGTGAACACAATCCACCGTGCCATCCGCCGTTGCCAGCTGAAACTCTACAGTGCAAAGAAGAAGCCATTTCTAAGCAAGATCCACAAGCTCAGGCGTTTTCACTGGGCCAGGGATCATTTAAAATGGAGTGTGGCAAAATGGAAGACTGTTCTGTGGTCAGACGAGTCACGATTCAAAGTTCTTTTTGGAAATCTGGGACGCCATGTCATCCGGACCAAAGAGGACAAGGACAACCCAAGTTGTTATCAACGCTCAGTTCAGAAGCCTGCATCTCTGATGGTATGGGGTTGTATGAGTGCGTGTGGCATGGGCAGCTTGCATGTCTGGAAAGGCACCATCAATGCATAAAAATATATTCAGGTTCTAGAACAACATATGCTCCCATCCAGACGTCATCTCTTTCAGGGAAGACCCTGCATTTTTCAACAAGATAATGCCAGACCACATTCTGCATCAATCACAACATCATGGCTGCGTAGGAGAAGGATCCGGGTACTGAAATGGCCAGTCTGCAGTCCAGATCTTCCACCTATAGAGAACATTTGGCGCATCATAAAGAGGAAGGTGCAACAAAGAAGACCCAAGACGATTGAACAGTTAGAGGCCTGTATTAGACAAGAATGGGAGAGCATTCCTATTTCTAAACTTGAGAAACTGGTCTCCTCGGTCCCCAGACGTCTGTTGAGTGTTGTAAGAAGGGGAGATGCCATACAGTGGTGAAAATGGCCTTGTCCCAACTTTTTGGGGATTTGTTGACACCATGAAATTCTGATTCAATATATTTTTCCCTTAAAATTGTACATTTTCTCAGTTTAAACTTTTGTTCCGTGATTTATGTTCTATTCTGAATAAAATATTAGAAGTTGTCACCTCCACATCATTGCATTCAGTTTTTATTCACGATTTGTATAGTGCCCCAACTTTTTTGGAATCCGGTTTGTACAATAGACAACATATAATCACACAAAGGCTGTATGCCAAAAGCCGGGTATGTGCAAGCCAACAATCGATCCATAATACAGGTAGTCAGCATACCTTACAATGGCAGCCTTGTGTGCAATGAGACATCCAATCAATTTTTAACCTGTGAACCATACACTCTCCCCTCTTCAGAACAGGGGGTGCCTGGTTTAATGCTGGGGTTTTCCCATTGACTTACATTGTGTTCTACTTGAGCACCAGAACACTTGGTGCTCGATCAACACTAGTGAACACCCCAAAATCAATTGGCCCCTGTTCTCTCCCTAGAGTGTGCATAAAGCCTCCCTATTTTATAACTACAATTTCTATAAGCTGTCCCTGAACTGTTCAAAAGTAATATTTTGTAAACAAAGGGGCACATTTATTAAGACCAGTATTCCCCCTCAAGCAGAGGGAGATTCATTTTAGTTCACATCTTTTTCATTTCTAATTCATTCTGCTGCACTTTCTGTATTCCTGTAGTTATTAGTTAGGTAACATGTATTGCACCTTTTTTTCTTGTTAATAAAGATTACTGCTTTGTGGGAGGTGCTAGGCATTGTGAGTAGTGCAAGGCATTCTGGGAAGGAGAAGCCAGTCTACATACAGGGAGTGCAGAATTATTAGGCAAATTAGTATTTTGACCACATCATCCTCTTTATGCATGTTGTCTTACTCCAAGCTGTATAGGCTCGAAAGCCTACTACCAATTAAGCATATTAGGTGATGTGCATCTCTGTAATGAAAAGGGGTGTGGTCTAATGACATCAACACCCTATATCAGGTGTGCATAATTATTAGACAGCTTCCTTTCCTTTGGCAAAATGGGTCAAAAGAAGGACTTGACAGGCTCAGAAAAGTCAAAAATAGTGAGATATCTTGCAGAGGGATGCAGCACTCTTAAAATTGCAAAGCTTCTGAAGCGTGATCATCGAACAATCAAGCGTTTCATTCAAAATAGTCAACAGGGTCGCAAGAAGCGTGTGGAAAAACCAAGGCGCAAAATAACTGCCCATGAACTGAGAAAAGTCAAGCGTGCAGCTGCCAAGATGCCACTTGCCACCAGTTTGGCCATATTTCAGAGCTGCAAAATCACTGGAGTGCCCAAAAGCACAAGGTCTGCAATACTCAGAGACATGGCCAAGGTAAGAAAGGCTGAAAGACGACCACCACTGAACAAGACACACAAGCTGAAACGTCAAGAATGGGCCAAGAAATATCTCAAGACTGATTTTTCTAAGGTTTTATGGACTGATGAAATGAGAGTGAGTCTTGATGGGCCAGATGGATGGGCCCGTGGCTGGATTGGTAAAGGGCAGAGAGCTCCAGTCCGACTCAGACGCCAGCAAGGTGGAGGTGGAGTACTGGTTTGGGCTGGTATCATCAAAGATGAGCTTGTGGGGCCTTTTCGGGTTGAGGATGGAGTCAAGCTCAACTCCCAGTCCTACTGACAGTTTCTGGAAGACACCTTCTTCAAGCAGTGGTACAGGAAGAAGTCTGCATCCTTCAAGAAAAACATGATTTTCATGCAGGACAATGCTCCATCACACGCGTCCATGTACTCCACAGCGTGGCTGGCAAGAAAGGGTATAAAAGAAGAAAATCTAATGACATGGCCTCCTTGTTCACCTGATCTGAACCCCATTGAGAACCTGTGGTCCATCATCAAATGTGAGATTTACAAGGAGGGAAAACAGTACACCTCTCTGAACAGTGTCTGGGAGGCTGTGGTTGCTGCTGCACGCAATGTTGATGGTGAACAGATCAAAACACTGACAGAATCCATGGATGGCAGGCTTTTGAGTGTCCTTGCAAAGAAAGGTGGCTATATTGGTCACTGATTTGTTTTTGTTTTGTTTTTGAATGTCAGAAATGTATATTTGTGAATGTTGAGATGTTATATTGGTTTCACTGGTAAAAATAAATAATTGAAATGGGTATATATTTGTTTTTTGTTAAGTTGCCTAATAATTATGCACAGTAATAGTCACCTGCACACACAGATATCCCCCTAAAATAGCTAAAACTAAAAACAAACTAAAAACTACTTCCAAAAATATTCAGCTTTGATATTAATGAGTTTTTTGGGTTCATTGAGAACATGGTTGTTGTTCAATAATAAAATTAATCCTCAAAAATACAACTTGCCTAATAATTCTGCACTCCCTGTACAGACTACATGACATCAGCAGAGCTGTTCCATGCAGTTCTTAAACTCCACCATCTTTGTGCAAGTATATCTGGTTAGTGACATCTACCTTTGTTTTAGGGACAGTATGTTATGCAGAGCTGCTCAAGTAGTTGTAGTGTTACTCAGAGAGTTATTTCTGTTAGCTAGCCATGCAATCTATGTATAGGTAGCCATTTTGGACATATGCTCAATGTTATGCAAATGTTATAATACATGCTGTTCTATGCTTTCTGCTGATACATGTTATGCCTTATACTTATACAAGCCATTTGTATTCTTGTAGTTTTAACAAATTCACAATCCTCTTGACCAATAAACAAGTTAGACTACAGAGAACAGTCCTCTTAGTTGGAAGACAGGAATAGTTTATGCTGAATGTCAGACTGCACACTGTTTGAATGTGTATGAAGACAGAACAGCCAGCGTTTTAGACGTCGGTCTTAATGAAGCCCCTACGCCGGAGTAATGAACAGGCGTATCCCCTTTAATCAGCAGAGAGATTGTGGATAAGCTTGCTGGCTATTTATATCTGTGGACTTGTATGAATGCACAACTCTCCAATTTTTAAGACCATCTCATCTTAGGTTCAGAATTCTGCACTGAATATATATATATATATATATATATATACAGTTGCAAGAAAAAGTATGTGAACCCTTTGGAATGATATGGATCTTTGCACAAATTGGTCATAAAATGTGATCTGATATTCATCTAAGGCACAACAATAGACAATCACAGTCTGCTTAAACAAATAACACACAAACAATTAAATGTTACCATGTTTTTATTGAACACACCATGTAAACATTCACAGTGCAGGTGGAAAAGTATGTAAACCCCTAGACTAATGACATCTCCAAGAGCTAATTGGAGTGAGGTGTCAGCCAACCGGAGTACAATCAATGACATGAGATTGGAGGTGTTGGTTACAGCTGCCCTGCCCTATAAAAAACTCACACCAGTTCTGGGTTTGCTTTTCACAAGAAGCATTGCCTGATGTGAATGAGCCTCGCACAAAAGAGCTCTCAGAAGACCTACAATTAAGAATTGTTGACTTGCATAAAGCTGGAAAGGGTTATAAAAGTATCTCCAAAAGCCTTGCTGTTCATCAGTCCACGGTAAGACAAATTGTCTATAAATGGAGAAAGTTAAACACTGCTGCTACTCTCCCTAGGAGTGGCCGTCCTGTAAAGATGACTGCAAGAGCACAGCGCAGACTGCTCAATGAGGTGAAGAAGAATCCTAGAGTGTCAGCTAAAGACTTACAAGTCTCTGGCATATGCTAACATCCCTGTTAGCAAATCTACGATACGTAAAACACTAAACAAGAATAGATTTCATGGGAGGATACCACAGAGGAAGCCACTGCTGTCCAAAAAAACATTGCTGCACGTTTACAGTTTGCACAAGAGCACCTGGATGTTCCACAGCAGTATTGGCAAAATATTCTGTGGACAGATGAAACCAAAGTTGAGTTGTTTGGGAGAAACACACAACACTATGTGTGGAGAAAAAGAGGCACAGCACACCAACATCAAAACCTCATCCCAACTCTGAAGTATGGTGGTGGGGACATCATGGTTTGGGGCTGCTTTGCTGCGTCAGGGCCTGGACGGATTGCTATCATCGAAGGAAAAATGAATTCCCAAGTTTTTCAAGACATTTTGCAGGAGAACTTAAGGCCATCTGTCCACCAGCTGAAGCTCAACAGAATATGGGTGTTGCAACAGGACAACGACCCAAAGCATAGAAGTAAATAAAAAAACAGAATGGCTTAAACAGAAGAAAATACGCCTTCTGGAGTGGCCCAGTCAGAGTCCTGACCTCAACCCGATTGAGATGCTGTGGCATGACCTCAAGACATTCACACCAGACATCCCAAGAATATTTCTGAAACAGTTCTGTAAAGAGGAATGGTCAAGAATTACTCCTGACCGTTGTGCACGTCTGATCTGCAACTATAGGAAACGTTTGGTTGAAGTTATTGCTGCCAAAGGAGGTTCAACCAGTTATTAAATCCAAGGGTTCACATACTTTTTCCACCTGCACTGTGAATGTTTACATGGTGTGTGCAATAAAAACACGGTAACATTAAATTATTTGTGTGTTAGGCTACTTTCACACTAGCGTTCGGAGCGGGTCCGTCTGATGTTTCATCAGACGGATCCGCTACTATAATGCAGACGTTTGTATCCGTTCAGAACGGATCCGTCTGCATTATAACTTAGAAAAATTTCTAAGTGTTAAAGTAGCCTGAACGGATCAGTCCAGACTTTACATTGAAAGTCAATGGGGGCGGATCCGTTTGAAGATTGAGCCATATTGTGTCATCTTCAAACTGATCCGTCCCCATTGACTTACATTGTAAGTCTGGACGGATCCGCTTGCCTCCGCACGGCCAGGCGGACACCCGAACGCTGCAAGCAGCGTTCAGGTGTCCGCTCGCTGAGCGGAGCAGAGGCTGAACGCTGGCAGACTGATGCATTCTCAGCGGATCCGCGTCCACTGAGAATGCATTAGGGCTGGACGGTTGCGTTCGGGGCCGCTTGTGAGCCCCTTCAAACGGAGCTCACAAGCGGACACCCGAACGCTAGTGTGAAAGTAGCCTTATTAGTTTAAGCAGACTGTGATTGTCTATTGTTGTGACTTAGATGAAGATCAGATCAAATTTTATGACCAATTTGTGCAGAAATCCATATCATTCCAAAGGGTTCACATACTTTTTCTTGCAACTGTATAACATACAATAGTAGCAGCGCTCACCTAAAAAACTTCCTGGCCAGAAGCTAATGCTAACACGCCACAATCTATTCTAAAAAAGAAATCTAGTTCAAGGAAGAGATATTCATCAAGGGTTTCTTTCAGTAGCACTGAGCTTGAATCTTCAGACTCGGCCTCTGAGACAGCGGGAGCAGGAATACAGTCAAAAGTTGCGACTGGAAACATCAATATGTCAACCTCCCTACAACATAAAAGACCCTCTTCAAAAAAAGGGTTGCTTTAAGGAAGTTAATGCAGAGATCTGATCTGGTAATTAGGAGGGCTGATAAAGGGGGAGCTGTGGTATTATTAGACAGCCAGATATACAAAAACCAGGTGACTGACATGTTAAATGATATTACTACATACCGTTCATTAACCTGTAACCCCCCTCCCCTCCTATCAGGCTTCTTTGTTAAAAATATTGGAAAATTGCTTTGCACTTGGAATAATATCATAGAAGGAGATTGACTACATATATGTAGAGTTGAGCGAACACACGAATGTTCGGGTTCGAGAAGTTCGGCCGAACTTCCCGGAAATGTTCGGGTTCGGGGATCCGAACTCGACCCGAACTTCGCCCCGAACCCCATTGAAGTCAATGGGGACCCGAACTTTTCGGCACTAAAAAGTCTGTAAAACAGCCCAGGAAACAGCTAGAGGGCTGCAGAAGGCAGCAAAATTTAGGTAAATCCCCTGCAAACAAATGTGGATAGGGAAATGAATAAAAATAAAAATAAAATAAATAAAAATTAACCAATATCAATTGGAGAGAGGTCCCATAGCGGAGAATCAGGCTTCATGTCATAGCAGAGAATCATACTTCATGTCACCCAACACTGGAACAGGCCACTGTCAGATATTTTTAGGCCCCGACACCCAGACAGAGGAGAGAGGTCCCATAGCAGAGAATCAGGCTTCATGTCATAGCAGAGAATCAGGCTTCATGTCACCCACCACTGGAACAGGCCATTGTCAGATATTTTTAGGCCCCGGCACCCAGACAGAGGAGAGAGGTCCCATAGCAGAGATTCAGGCTTCATGTCATAGCAGAGAATCAGGCTTCATGTCACCCAACACTGGAACAGGCCATTGTCAGATACGTTTAAGCCCGGCACCCAGACAGAGGAGAGAGGTCCCATAGCAGAGAATCAGGCTTCATGTCATAGCAGAGAATCATGCTTCATGTCACCCAACACTGGAACACGCCACTGTCAGATATTTTTAGGCCCCGGCACCCAGACAGAGGAGAGAGGTCCCATAGCAGAGAATCAGGCTTCATGTCATAGCAGAGAATCAGGCTTCATGTCACCCACCACTGGAACAGGCCATTGTCAGATATTTTTAGGCCCTGGCACCCAGACAGAGGAAAGAGGTCCCATAGCAGAGATTCAGGCTTCATGTCATAGCAGAGAATCAGGCTTCATGTCACCCAACACTGGAACAGGCAACTGTCAGATATTTTTAGGCCCAGACATCCAGACAGAGGAGAGAGGTCCCAAAGCAGAGAATCTGGCTTCATGTCATAGCAGAGAATCATGCTTCATGTCACCCAACACTGGAACAGGCCACTGTCAGATATGTTTAGGCCCCAGCACCCAGACAGAGGAGAGAGGTCCCATAGCAGAGAATCAGGCTTCATGTCATAGCAGAGAATCATGCTTCATGTCACCCAACACTGGAACAGGCCACTGTCAGATATTTTTAGGCCCCGTCACCCAGACAGAGGAGAGAGGTCCCATTGCAGAGAATCAGTCTTCATGTCACCCACCACTGGAACAGGCCACTGTCAGATATTTAGGCCCCGGCACCCAGACAGAGGAGAGAGGTCCCATTGCAGAGAATCAGGCTTCATGTCACCCACCACTGGAACAGGCCACTGTCAGATATTTAGGCCCCGGCACCCAAACAGAGGAGAATGGTCCCATTGCAGAGAATCAGGCTTCATGTCGCCCACCACTGGAACAGGCCACTGTCAGATATTTAGGCCCTGGCACCCAGACGGAGGAGAAGTTCATTCAACTTTTGGTTGCCCCGCAATATAATGGTAAAATTAAAAAAAGAGGATTGAATGAAGTGCCCTGGAGTACCAGAATATATTGTTAAGGGGATGTAGTTATAAATGTCTAATCTGCATAAGGGATGGACAGGTCCTGTGGGATCCATGCCTGGTTCATTTTTATGAACGTCAGCTTGTCCACATTGGCTGTGGACAGGCGGCTGCGTTTGTCTGTAATGACGCCCCCTGCCGTGCTGAATACACGTTCAGACAAAACGCTGGCCGCCGGGCAGGCCAGCACCTCCAAGGCATAAAAGTCTAGCTCTGGCCACGTGGACAATTTGGAGACCCAGAAGTTGAATGGGGCCGAACCATCAGTCAGTACGTGGAGGGGTGTGCACACGTACTGTTCCACCATGTTAGTGAAATGCTGCCTCCTGCTAACACGTTCCGTATCAGGTGGTGGTGCAGTTAGCTATGGCGTGGTGACAAAACTTTTCCACATCTCTTCCATGCTAACCCTGCCCTCAGAGGAGCTGGCCGTGACACAGCTGCGTTGGCGACCTCTTGCTCCACCTCTGCCTTCGCCTTGGGCTTCCACTTGTTCCCCTGTGACATTTGGGAATGCTCTCAGTAGCGCGTCTACCAACGTGCGCTTGTACTCGCGCATCTTCCTATCACGCTTCAGTGCAGGAAGTAAGGTGGGCACATTGTCTTTGTACCGGGGATCCAGCAGGGTGGCAAGCCAGTAGTCCACACACGTTAAAATGTGGGCAACTCTGCTGTCGTTGCGCAGGCACTGCAGCATGTAGTCGCTCATGTGTGCCAGGCTGCCCAGAGGTAAGGACAAGCTGTCCTCTGTGGGAGGCGTATCGTCATCGTCCTGCGTTTCCCCCCAGCCACGCACCAGTGATGGGCCCGAGCTGCGTTGGGTGCCACCCCGCTGTGAACATGCTTCATCCTCATCCTCCTCCACCTCCTCCTCGTCCTCCAGTAGTGGGCCCTATCTGGCCACATTTGTACCTGGCCTCTGCTGTTGCAAAAAACCTCCCTCTGAGTCACTTCTAAGAGACTGGCCAGAAAGTGCTAAAAATGACCCCTCTTCCTCCTCCTCCTCGTCCTCCTGGGCCACCTCCTCTTCCATCATCGCCCTAAGTGTTTTCTCAAGATGACATAGAAGTGGTATTGTTACGCTGATAACGGCGTCATCGCCACTGGTCATTTTGGTGGAGTACTCGAAACAGCGCAACAGGGCACACAGGTCTCGCATGGAGGCCCAGTCATTGGTGGTGAAGTGGTGCTGTTCCGCAGTGCGACTGACCCGTGCGTGCTGCAGCTGAAACTCCACTATGGCCTGCTGCTGCTCGCACAGTCTGTCCAGCATGTGCAAGGTGGAGTTCCACCTGGTGGGCACGTCGCATATGAAGCGGTGAGCGGGAAGGCCGAAGTTACGCTGTAGCGCAGACAGGCGAGCAGCGGCAGGATGTGAACGCCGGAAGCGCACACAGACGGACCGCACTTTATGCAGCAGTTCTGACATGTCGGGGTAGTTGTGAATGAACTTCTGCACCATCAAATTCAGCACATGCGCCAGGCAAGGGATGTGCGTCAAACCGGCTAGTCCCAGAGCTGCGATGAGATTTCGCCCATTATCGCACACCACCAGGCCGGGCTTGAGGCTCACCGGCAGCAACCACTCATCGGTCTGTTGTTCAATACCCCGCCACAACTCCTGCGCGGTGTGGGGCCTGTCCCCCAAACATATGAGTTTCAGAATGGCCTGCTGACGTTTACCCCGGGCTGTGCTGAAGTTGGTGGTGAAGGTGTGTGGCTGACTGGATGAGCAGGTGGAAGAAGAGGAGGAGGAAGCTGAGTAGGAGGAGGAGGCTACAGGAGGCAAA
The DNA here is from genome assembly GCF_905171765.1 of Bufo bufo. Classification (NCBI taxonomy): domain Eukaryota; kingdom Metazoa; phylum Chordata; class Amphibia; order Anura; family Bufonidae; genus Bufo; species Bufo bufo. The sequence continues at coordinate 303,770,708 of NC_053390.1, read as the reverse complement.
GAATGTTGCCCTGCGATCCTTGGCGGCGGAATGACGTGCGCCAAAGAGCTCTCCGCCTGGGGCCCAGCCGCCACTACATTTACCTAGTGTGCAGTTAGGGAGATATAGCGTCCCTGGCCGTGCTTACTGGTCCACGTATCTGTGGTTAGGTGGACCTTGCCACAGATGGCGTTCCGCAGTGCACACTTGATTTTATCGGATACTTGGTTGAGCAGGGAAGGCACAGCTCTCTTGGAGAAGTAGTGCCGGCTGGGAACAACATACTGTGGGACAGCAAGCGACATGAGCTGTTTGAAGCTGTCTGTGTCCACCAGCCTGAATGACAGCATTTCATAGGCCAGTAGTTTAGAAATGCTGGCATTCAGGGCCAGGGATCGAGGGTGGCTAGGTGGGAATTTATGCTTTCTCTCAAATGTTTGTGAGATGGAGAGCTGAACGCTGCCGAGTGTCATGGTTGAGATGCTTGGTGATGGAGGTGGTGGTGTTGGTGGTACATCCTCTGTTTGCTGGGCTGCAGGTGCCAACGTTCCTCCAGAGGCGGAGGAAGAGGCCGAGGCAGCAGCAGAAGAGGTAGCAGGGGGAGCCTGAGTGAGTTCCTTGTTTTTAAGGTGTTTACTCCACTGCAGTTCATGCTTTGCATGCAGGTGCCTGGTCATGCAGGTTGTGCTAAGGTTCAGAACGTTAATGCCTTGCTTCAGGCTCTGATGGCACAGCGTGCAAACCACTCGGGTCTTGTCGTCAGCACATTGTTTGAAGAACTGTCACGCCAGGGAACTCCTTGAAGCTGCTTTTGGGGTGCTCGGTCCCAGATGGCGGTGGCCAGTAGCAGGCGGACTCTTTTGGCGGCGGGTGTTCTGCTTTTGCCCCCTGCTCCCTCTTTTGCTACACTGTTGGATCGGTCTCACCACTGCCTCTTCCTCCGAACTCTGAAAGTCAGTGGCACGACCTTCATTCCATGTGGGGTCTAGGACCTCATCGTCCCCTGCATCGTCTTCCACCCAGTCTTCCTCCCTGACCTCCTGTTCAGTCTGCACACTACAGAAAGACGCAGCAGTTGGCACCTGTGTTTCGTCATCATCAGAGACGTGCTGAGGTGGTATTCCCATGTGCTCATCATCAGGAAACATAAGTGGTTGTGCGTCAGTGCATTCTATGTCTTCCACCGCTGGGGAAGGGCTAGGTGGATGCCCTTGGGAAACCCTGCCAGCAGAGTCTTCAAACAGCATAAGAGACTGCTGCATAAGTTGAGGCTCAGACAGTTTCCCTGATATGCATGGGGTGATGTGACAGACTGATGAGCTTGGTTTTCATGCGCCATCTGTGCGCTTTCTGCAGAAGACTGGGTGGGAGATAATGTGAACGTGCTGGATCCACTGTCGGCCACCCAATTGACTAATGCCTGTACCTGCTCAGGCCTTACCATCCTTAGAATGGCATTGGGCCCCACCAAATATCGCTGTAAATTCTGGCGTCTACTGGGACCTGAGGTAGTTGGTACACTAGGACGTGTGGCCATGGCAGAACGGCCACGTCCTCTCCCAGCACCAGAGGGTCCACTAACACCACCACGACCATGTCCGCATCCGAGTCCCTTACTAGATGTTTTCCTCAATGTTACCGTTCACCACAATAAGCAAAAAATCATTTGGCCCAATGTATTGAATTAAATTTCAGGCCTTTTTTTACAGGCCCCTAACACTATCTGGCTATCTATTTAGGTACCATATTGCACTAATACAGGCACAGCAGTAACCACAGATTTAGCTGAATATAAATTGTAGGCCTAGTATTTAGGCGCTGGATGACAGGTATACGTTTACGGACAGAATTAGACTTGGAGATGCACGGTAGCGTTTGAAGTTATTGATAATGACCCTATCCGCACCTTCAATCTAATATACCCTTTTATGGATAGATTTAAACTTGTATACAAACTGAAAAGACTAGCGTGGTATTAGCAGGAGGTGCTCAAACCTACATGCAGTCGTGCATATATATAGGGGAGCAAGTCCTGCACTTGTGGCCCATTGCTAATGGCGATCCCTAGCAAAAATGCATATGGTGGAGGATGCCCGCAGCAAACCACAAGTACCACAATAGACATCCTACACAAGGTACCAATTGTGTGGATGTCATAATCAATATAACAATATAACAAAATAATAGCAAAGATAGGTGCACTCTGCGGTCTTACTAAACCCTCAAACTGATTTTAAAATTGAGAGATTAGTCAACATGTCCTACGGTGTAGGACATGTCTAAGCCCGGGCACCACGCCAAGGTTTCTCAAGTAGCCCGGGACCTAACACTCTCCTAACTGAGCCGTATGGGCAATACCAGGAGCCAGTGGGCAAATTACAGGAGCATGAGGCTGACTCACAAACAACTCACCAGTTACCTCCAGCATGTAACCATTCTTGCAATGGGAGGAGGGAGGAGTCTGCGAGTCCCACTCAAGACTGGCTGATATAGCCCAGGCCTCACAGGTGCACTTAAATGTGACCTGTAGATGGAAAACAGGCACATTTAAATTGGAGTTTATACACTTCCAGGAATCTCTATATATACAGACTGAAAAGACTAGCGTGGTATTAGCAGGAGGTGCTCAAACCCACATGCAGTCGTGCATATATATAGGGGAGCAAGTCCTGCACTTGTGGCCCGTTGCTAATGGCGATCCCCAGCAAAAATGCATACGGTGGAGGATGCCCGCAGCGAACCACAAGTAGGACATATTTACTAATCTCTCAATTTTAAAATCAGTTTGAAAGTTTAGTAAGACCGCAGAGTGCACCTATCTTTGCTATTATTTTGTTAGATTTAAACTTGGCCTGATACAGCAGAAACCACTGATTTAGGGAATTGCTAAGTTGGGAATTGTATTTCAACCCAGAACAAAAACTTTGCTTTGACGGACACTAAATAACATTACCAGCCACAGCAGTAAACACAGATTTAGCTGAATATAAATTGTAGGCCTATTATTTAGGCGCTGGATGACAGGTATACGTTTACGGACAGAATTAGACTTGGAGATGCACGGTAGCGTTTGAAGTTATTGAGAATGACCCTATTCGCACCTTCAATCTAATATACCCTTTTATGGATATATTTAAACTTGGCCTGATACAGCAGAAACCACTGATTTAGGGAATTGCTAAGTTGGGAATTGTATTTCAACCCAGAGCAAAAACTGTGCTTTGACGGACACTAAATAACTTTACAAGCCACAGCAGTAAACACAGATTTAGCTGAGTATAAATTGTAGGCCTATTATTTAGGCGCTGGATGACAGGTATACGTTTACGGACAGAATTAGACTTGGAGATGCACGGTAGCGTTTGAAGTTATTGAGAATGACCCTATCCGCACCTTCAATCTAATATACCCTTTTATGGATAGATTTAAACTTGGCCTGCTACAGCAGAAACCAGTGATTTAGGGAATTGCTAAGTTAGTAATTGTATTTCAACCCAGAACAAAAACTGTGCTTTGACGGACACTAAATAACTTTACCAGCCACAGCAGTAAACACAGATTTAGCTGAATATAAATTGTAGGCCTATTATTTAGGCGCTGGATGACAGGTATACGTTTACGGACAGAATTAGACTTGGAGATGCACGGTAGCGTTTGAAGTTATTCAAATATACCCTTTTATGGATAGATTTAAACTTGGCCTGCTACAGCAGAAACCAATGATTTAGGGAATTGCTAATTTGGGAATTGTATTTCAACCCAGAAAAATATATATCCTTTGCCAGACAGCAGACAGTATTACAATTGGCTAGCCACAGCTGAAACACCAGATTTAGGGTACTGCTATTTTGGCAATTGTATTTCACCCCTCAATAAAATAGCAAGCACAGCCAAGCCCCTGATGTAGGATATAGCAAAAAAAAACAACACACTATTGATGGTTAAATGTACTTGGTGGCAGCTTGTGCTGGCGCACCACAAGACACAAAATGTCCGCCGATCACCCCAGAAAAAAGTGACAGAAAAACGCTCTGGGCAGCCTTAAAACAGTGAGCAATTAAATAGCAGAGGTTGAATGATACACAGCTGTACATCGATCACTTCAGTAATTGTTTTTGAAGACTAAATCACTGCCTAATCTGGCCCTAACAGCAGCTGCATCCTATCCCTACACTGATCAGAGCAGAGTGACGTGCGGCGCTACGTGACTCCAGCCTAAATAGAGGCTGGGTCACATGCTGCACTGGCCAATCACAGCCATGCAAATAGTAGGCATGGCTGTGATGGCCTCTTGGGGCAAGTAGTATGATGCTTGTTGATTGGCTGCTTTGCAGGCTTTCAGAATGCGCCATAGAAATCACGAACCCCGAACCCGAATTTTTACGTAAATGTTTGGGTTCGGGTCCGTGTCACGAACACCCCAAAATTCGGTACGAACCCGAACTATACAGTATACTTCGGGTTCGCTCACCCCTACATATATGTAAAACATCCAGTGATCGCCATCTTCCATGCACTTCCAAAAGTACACAAGGGGGGCTTCCCCCCACTCATTAGACCCATTGTGGCTGGAATTGGGGCATATTCAGAAATATTCTGTGAGTGGGTAGACTCCCTCCTACAACCACTAATTCCATCCATCCCTGGCTTTATTAGGGATACCAGAAGGGTTTTACAGTCATTTAAGGATTTTCAGTGGAAAAGGGGATATATGTGGATTACTGCGGACGTAGTTTCCCTGTATACAAATATACCGCATGATTTAGCTATTGCAGCTCTTCAATGGTTTCTCTCAGTCTTCAGCAATTATACATCGGTGCTCCGAGAGTTTATATGTACATCTGTTGATTTTCTTATCAAGCCAATTTTTTTTATGTTTAATAACCTTTTTTACCTTCAGATCTCTGGAGTATCGATGGGAGCAAAATGTTCCCCGTCTATAGCGAACATCTACATGGCGTGGTGGGGAAAAACAATTTCTGTTTACTAACCCTTACTTCCATGGTATGGAAGGTACATTGATGACTTGTTATTAGTCTGGTCAGATGATTGTCAGGACATATTGGATTTCAAACACTATCTGAATAGATGCTGCAGGTCCCTTCCCTTCAGCTTGCATTTTGATTCTGAGACCATTTTGTTTCTAGACCTCAAATTAATGGGGGATGTGGAAAACGCACAGGTCTGTACAGCGACATATAGGAAGGAGACTGCTGGGAACACCATACTCCTTGCAGCATCATGTCACCCCCGTCATATTGTGCAGAATATACCAAAAGGGGAGCTTATAAGGGCAAGACGTAATTGTTCGAATGATAATACCTTTTTATTGGAGGCGCAAAATATAAAAAAGCGATTATGCCTTAGAAAATATACTGCACAATCTGTACAAAGGGCTATTGACCAGACATTTACCCTGGATAGGCACTCACTTATTTTTCCTAGTGATACATCAATGTTAAAACAGAATAAACGCCATCCCAGGGCTTTCGAACAAAAACAAGTCACGTTCACCATGCAGTACAGTGAGGAGTATCAGGATATACAGTACAGACCAAAAGTTTGGACACACCTTCTCATTCAAAGAGTTTTCTTTATTTTCATGACTATGAAGGCATCAAAACTATGAATTAACACATGTGGAATTATATACATAACAAACAAGTGTGAAACAACTGAAAATATGTCATATTCTAGGTTCTTCAAAGTAGCCACCTTTTGCTTTGATTACTGCTTTGCACACTCTTGGCATTCTCTTGATGAGCTTCAAGAGGTAGTCCCCTGAAATGGTCTTCCAACAGTCTTGAAGGAGTTCCCAGAAATGCTTAGCACTTGTTGGCCCTTTTGCCTTCACTCTGCGGTCCAGCTCACCCCAAACCATCTCGATTGGGTTCAGGTCCGGTGACTGTGGAGGCCAGGTCATCTGGCGGAGCACCCCATCACTCTCCTTCATGGTCAAATAGCCCTTACTTTCAAAGTTTTCCCAATTTTTCGGCTGACTGACCGACCTTCATTTCTTAAAGTAATGATGGCCACTCGTTTTTCTTTACTTAGCTGCTTTTTTCTTGCCATAATACAAATTCTAACAGTCTATTCAGTAGGACTATCAGCTGTGTATCCACCTGACTTCTCAACGCCACTGATGGTCCCAACCCCATTTATAAGGCAAGAAATCCCACTTATTAAACCTGACAGGGCACACCTGTGAAGTGAAAACCATTTCAGGGGACTACCTCTTGAAGTTTATCAAGAGAATGCCAAGAGTGTGCAAAGCAGTAATCAAAGCAAAAGGTGGCTACTTTGAAGAACCTAGAATATGACATATTTTCAGTTGTTTCACACTTGTTTGTTATGTATATAATTCCACATGTGCTAATTCATAGTTTTGATGCCTTCAGTGTGAATCTACAATTTTCATAGCCATGAAAATAAAGAAAACTCTTTGAATGAGAAGGTGTGTCCAAACTTTTGGTCTGTACTGTATATGAAATAATAAGACGTCATTTACCTGTTTTGAATTTTGACAGGGACTGGGGTGAGATAGTATCAGATGGCATCAGGTATGTCGCACGGAGAGCACCTAATTTAGGTCAACTACTGAGCCCCAGTTTGTTTTCGGACAAATCCCCTACAGAGCCCACCTGGTTGAAATATACAGGGAGTGCAGAATTATTAGGCAAGTTGTATTTTTGAGGATTAATTTTATTATTGAACAACAACCATGTTCTCAATGAACCCAAAAAACTCATTAATATCAAAGCTGAATATTTTTGGAAGTAGTTTTTAGTTTGTTTTTAGTTTTAGCTATTTTAGGGGGATATCTGTGTGTGCAGGTGACTATTACTGTGCATAATTATTAGGCAACTTAACAAAAAACAAATATATACCCATTTCAATTATTTATTTTTACCAGTGAAACCAATATAACATCTCAACATTCACAAATATACATTTCTGACATTCAAAAACAAAACAAAAACAAATCAGTGACCAATATAGCGACCTTTCTTTGCAAGGACACTCAAAAGCCTGCCATCCATGGATTCTGTCAGTGTTTTGATCTGTTCACCATCAACATTGCGCGCAGCAGCAACCACAGCCTCCCAGACACTGTTCAGAGAGGTGTACTGTTTTCCCTCCTTGTAAATCTCACATTTGATGATGGACCACAGGTTCTCAATGGGGTTCAGATCAGGTGAACAAGGAGGCCATGTCATTAGATTTTCTTCTTTTATACCCTTTCTTGCCAGCCACGCTGTGGAGTACTTGGACGCGTGTGATGGAGCATTGTCCTGCATGAAAATCATGTTTTTCTTGAAGGATGCAGACTTCTTCCTGTACCACTGCTTGAAGAAGGTGTCTTCCAGAAACTGGCAGTAGGACTGGGAGTTGAGCTTGACTCCATCCTCAACCCGAAAAGGCCCCACAAGCTCATCTTTGATGATACCAGCCCAAACCAGTACTCCACCTCCACCTTGCTGGCGTCTGAGTCGGACTGGAGCTCTCTGCCCTTTACCAATCCAGCCACGGGCCCATCCATCTGGCCCATCAAGACTCACTCTCATTTCATCAGTCCATAAAACCTTAGAAAAATCAGTCTTGAGATATTTCTTGGCCCAGTCTTGACGTTTCAGCTTGTGTGTCTTGTTCAGTGGTGGTCGTCTTTCAGCCTTTCCTACCTTGGCCATGTCTCTGAGTATTGCACACCTTGTGCTTTTGGGCACTCCAGTGATGTTGCAGCTCTGAAATATGGCCAAACTGGTGGCAAGTGGCATCTTGGCAGCTGCACGCTTGACTTTTCTCAGTTCATGGGCAGTTATTTTGCGCCTTGGTTTTTCCACACGCTTCTTGCGACCCTGTTGACTATTTTGAATGAAACGCTTGATTGTTCGATGATCACGCTTCAGAAGCTTTGCAATTTTAAGAGTGCTGCATCCTTCTGCAAGATATCTCACTATTTTTGACTTTTCTGAGCCTGTCAAGTCCTTCTATTGACCCATTTTGCCAAAGGAAAGGAAGTTGCCTAATAATTATGCACACCTAATATAGGGTGTTGATGTCATTAGACCACACCCCTTCTCATTACAGAGATACACATCACCTAATATGCTTAATTGGTAGTAGGCTTTCGAGCCTATACAGCTTGGAGTAAGACAACATGCATAAAGAGGATGATGTGGTCAAAATACTCATTTGCCTAATAATTCTGCACGCAGTGTATTGGCAGCTATAAATGTGGTCAGAATAAATGCATTTGTTCTTCTCATATGCAAATGAGCAGGACGTTTTGCTCTACAGCAAATGGGAACACAAATAATATCAAGTCATACTTGAAATGTAATTCATAGTTTGCGATTTATCTGGTCACATGTATAGCTTGTAACCTGCAATATGTGGGATGCACATCAAATGCGATAAAAACACGAGTACGAAAACATATTTCAGATACACCACATCATATGACAAGAAATATTTCTGCAGTGAGCTTACACTTTGCGGTAAAGCATCAGGGGAATACCTCCAGCTTACGCGTTCAGCGGATTGAAAGGGTTACTCCACCAGTGAGAGGGGGAGATCATAGAAAAAATCTCTTGAATAGAGAAACTTTTTGGATGCATGAATTGGGCACCTGTGTCCCAAGGGGTCTAAATAAGGCCTCTTTCACACTTGCATTGTCCGGATCCGGCGTGTACTCCACTTGCCGGAATTACACGCCGGATCCGGAAAAACGCAAGTGTACTGAAAGCATTTGAAGACGTCTTCAAAATGCGTTCAGTGTTACTATGGCAGCCAGGACGCTATTAAAGTCCTGGTTGCCATAGTAGGAGCGGGGGAGCGGTATACTTACAGTCCGTGCGGCTCCTGGGGCGCTCCAGAATGACGTCAGAGTGCCCCATGCGCATGGATGACGTGATCTATGCGATCACATGATCCATGCGCTTGGGGCGCCCTGACGTCACTCTGGAGCGCCCGGGGAGCCGCACGGACGCTAAGTATACTGCTCCCCCGCTCCCCGCTACACTTTACCATGGCTGCCAGGACTTTAGCGTCCCAGCAGCCATGGTAACCATTCAGAAAAAGCTAAACGTCGGATCCGGTAATGCGCCGAAACGACGTTTAGCTTAAGGCCGGATCCGGATCAATGCCTTTCAATGGGCATTAATTCCGGATCCGGCCTTGCGGCAAGTGTTCAGGATTTTTGGCCGGAGCAAAAAGCGCAGCATGCTGCGGTATTTTCTCTGGCCAAAAAACGTTCCGTTCCGGAACTGAAGACATCCTGATGCATCCTGAACAGATTTCTCTCCATTCAGAATGCATTAGGATAAAACTGATCAGGATTCTTCCGGCATAGAGCCCCGACGACGGAACGCTATGCCGGAAGAAAAGAACGCAGGTGTGAAAGAGCCCTTAGAGATATGATTTGATTTTGCAATACTAATGACAGTTACCCCTAGCAATTGCCTTTCTTTGTCAAGGAGAAGAGAAAAAAAAGTTATTTTATTGTATATGTTTTTTGCTGTAGGTGAAGGGTTAATAAGTGTGGTGATTGTCCAACCGCCTACTCTAGGTGAGCCTTCTTAGCCTCCCAGTGTTTGATGGGAGTTAGGGGGAGTTTATATGGAGTGGCATTTGTAGAGCACATTTGTCATGAGTAAGGACTGTAATTTGTGAGTCCGAAACACGTAGACTGTGTACTACTGTCCTGTGTTTGGAGAACTTTTTAAACAGCTGGAATAAAGAAATTGGATTTTTAGAAGCTGGACCTTTCTGTCTTTTCTTCAGATATATATATATATATATATATATATATATATATATATATGAGTGGCAGGGGCAATATTCGAATTCATGATATTTCGCAAATATTTGGGCGAATATTCGCCATATATTTGCGAATTCTAGAATTCGTTATCTCCAGTCATTATTTTCTTGATTGCGGAAATCGGCAATTGAAAAATTCACAATAAAAATTCACATTACAAAAATTCGCAATCAACACTACTCCTAAAGTCAAAGATATTGCAGCCTTCTCATTGGCCCACAAGCTAGAAGCAGGGAGGGATCATATATACTGAATAAAATCTCAAAAATGACGAATGTATATCACTATATTCAAAATATTTGCAAATTCTCAGTGACAATATTCGCGCTAAAAATTTGCAATTCGAATATTCGTGATCAACGCTATATATATATATATATATATATATATATATGTATAAATAAATGTATTTGTCAAGCATCTCTAATTTATAAGTATAGCACTAGCAATTATGCATTTTCGTAGTTTGGTTTGCAGAAAGCTGTTGCATTGCATGTTTTGTTTTACAATGTTGTTCCCAGCCATAGCAACGTGCCCCTGCGCTTTAGGATGTGCTGACTGACCCCCTTTTTCTTTGCAGTTTGTACTGGAGGTGTGGCTGACACCTCAGTCATGCACTCCTGACCAGCTCGTCGGCCCCATAGGCTGATTTTAATTAGTGGTGAGTATATAGCTTGGCCTGCTCCCCCTCACTCACTGGAAGCCATTTGGCACCAGGAGAGGTATAGTGTGGACTCTCATTGCAGTCTTTGGTGGCCATTTGGCACCAGGAGTGGTGTGGATTGGGCCCGGCATGCATGTTGGCACCTGCATTCCTTGGATATAATGGAGGCCATTTTGGAACCAAAAATGACAGGAATTAAAGCAGGCCCAGCATGTATTTACTCCCTGAATTGTATGGTAGCCGTCATGGCACATAACAGGTAGAATTTAGTGTTAGGAACCCGTCTCACAGAGATCACCTTGACGTGCGGCAGACGGGCACAAATAATTTTGTACAAAATGATTTGCCAAGCGTCTCTAAAGTATAGCACTAGCAATTATTATGCATTTTTGTACTTTATTTGGTTTTCAGAAAGCTGTTGCATAAGCCAGGGGGGCCCAGAGGTGGTGCTGTATATTTCCCTTTATAAGATGCACTGCATCTTATAAAGGGAATATTAGTGAGCGCTTCCATAACAAAAGTTCTCATTGGTCTGCAGGAGAAGGGGGAGAGAAGCACTGTGAGCACTGTACAGTACTTACCCCTGCTCCTGCTCGCTCTTCCCAGGGCCGGTGCTGCTGTGTCCTGGCTGCCTGCAGCGTCAGGACGTACATAGCGCACTCTGACCTGACGCTGCAGGAGGTCAGGTGACTGCAGTGTGGGAACTGAGAAAAGATAAGAGCCCAGGAGACAGCCTGACCGGAAGAGGAGCGTCACAGCACGAGAGGTATGGGGATCTGATTGGGGGTCTGATTAGGGGTCTGAAGGGTCTGATTAGGAGCCTAAAGCGTTTGATTGGGGGTCTGATTGGGGGTCTAAAGTGTCTGATTGGGGGTCTGATTGGCGGTCTGAAGGGTCTGATTGGGGGTATAGAGAAGTCTAATGGGGGTCTGATTGCGGGTCTAGAGGTCTAATGGGGGTCCGATTGGGGGTCTGGAGGTCTAATGGGGGTCTGAATGGGTGTCTAGAAGTCTAATGGGGGTCTGAATGGGGAGTCTAAAGGTCTAATAGGGGTCAGATATGGGAGTTTGGTGGTCAAATGAGGGTCCTGAGGTCTGGTCTGAGGTCTAATTGGGGTCTGGAGGTCTAATGGGGGTCTTATCTGAGGTCTGATTTTGGGGCGGAGTCTGACATTGAGGTCTAGTGGGGGTCTGATATGGGGTCTGATAGAGGTCTAAAGGGGGTCTGGTCTGAGATAGGGGGGTCTCATCTGGGGTTTGATATGGGGATCTGATCTGAAAGGTAAGGGGGTATTCTTTTGTACTGGCACACTATCTGTGTGGTACCAGTATTTTCAGGGGGACTGTTTCTACAGTATAGTATTGGGGATTGTGGGGGGCAGAATGGGGTGTTGAAAAGGTGAGGAGGAGGATGGAAAAGTAGAAAAGTAAGATGTCTGTTAAACTCTGCAGAGACGAGACACAGCTGAAAGAAGTCACCATAGCGGTCTGGTCTGAAGGAGAAGATGAGGAAAGAGAATATCTACATCAGAGGAGACATCACTGAATGGAAGAGGTACATATGTGGGGCTATATTACCCTGTATGTTCAGTAGCGCTGTATATGATGTTTTCCAAGTATGTCTTTAATGGGGTTGTCCACTTAATTTTTTGTACGTTCTCTGCTCTGTTTACCTGCTCACCACTGCAATTGCTATGGCGAGCAGGTGAACAGAGCAGAGAAAACGTCTCTCATACCAGCTCTGCCCTCTCTTCAAACAGCTGATCTCATGGCACCCCTGCCGGTCTGATATTAACGACCTATCTTTAGGATAGGTCGTCAGTAGTGAAAAGAGGACAACCCCTTTAACAGTAGGACGGGAGGGAATGTGTGTTCACCCTTGCCATAAAGCACTGAGAGAAGGTGGTGGGGGGCCCAAGCTGAACTCCTACACCAGGGCCCATGAGCCTTTAGCTACGCCCCTGGTTCTTTCCCTTGTATTTCATGGACAGTCCATTGATTGAAGGACCACCATGTCATATTACATATCCAGTGCAGCGATGATATTTGTGAGAACATCTATAGTCAGGATTTTAAGAACTATCCTTGGTCACCAGCATATCAGCAGTGTTTAAAAAAGAATACCAGAGTTAAAATATCTTTAACAGAAATCAAATTTTAATCATGCATCTTGTCACTGAGACGGTGTCACCCTCACTGACTTTAGGTGCATTTGTGACTACATGGTGACCTGCAGACACTGTGGTTCAACAATAGGACTACCATAGCTTAAGGCCTCATGCACACGAGGCATGGTCCGCAAAACGGGGTTCCGTTGGTCCGTGATCCGTGACCGTTTATTCGTCCGTGGGTCTTCCTTGATTTTTGGAGGATCCATGGACATGAAAAAAAAGTCATTTTGGTGTCCGCCTGGCCGTGCGGAGCCAAACGGATCCGTCCTGACTTACAATGCGGGGACTTACAATGCAAGTCAATGGGGACGGATCCGTTTGACGTTGACACAATATGGTGCAATTGCAAACGGATCCGTCCCCCATTGACTTTCAATGTAAAGTCAGGAGTTAATATACCATAGGATCGGAGTTTTCTCCAATCCGATGGTATATTTTAACTTGAAGCGTCCCCATCACCATGGGAATGCCTCTATGCTAGAATATACCATCGGATTTGAGTTACATCGTGAAAACTCATAACCTACAGTATATTCTAACACAGAGGCGTTACCATGGTGATGGGGACGCTTCAAGTTAGAATATACTACGAACTGTGTACATGACTGCCCCCTGCTGCCTGGCAGCACCCGATCTCTTACAGGGGGCTGTGATCCGCACAATTAACCCCTCAGGTGCTGCACCTAAGGGGTTAATTGTGCGTATCATAGCCCCCTGTAAGAGATCAGGTGCTGCCAGGCAGGAGGGGGCAGACCCCCCTCCCTCCCCAGTTTGAATATCATTGGTGGCCAGTGCGGCCCCCCCCAGGCCCCCCCTCCCTCTATTGTATTATCATTGGTGGCCAGTGTTCGCCCCCCCCGGCCCCCCCTCCCTCCCTCTATTGTATTATGCGAATGAAACAAGGTAGGGAGCGGCACCACTGTACCGGCTAGGCGCACACAAAGCACAACGCTGGCGTGGCTCAAGGAGGACACACACATGTGGGGGTGCTCAGCTAGACGGAGCGGATGTGATACAATACGTACTCAATGTAGAAATGAAGGTAAATAGCGGCACTCACCCGTGTGTATAGAACAGCTTTTATTCTTCAAAATTCACATGAGGCAGGGGGCGGACAGATCCAGAGCAAGCATTGAACAGCGGCGGCCGTTTCGCGCTACATGCGCTTCTTCTGGCTGTTTGTCAATGCGTGCTCACGCATCTCTCCTTTTAAATGCTGGCGCAATCTGTTGCCGTGGAGACCGGCAAACCAGGCTGCGTCCGCACAAAGATTGTAACTGGAAATAGTATAGATACAAATATAAAAACAATGACATGTGCAACGTCAGGGGTAATGAACAATACAAATAATATGGCAAAAGATTCATACACAGGGTATTACAAAAAGGGGCTGAGATCATTCCTATCATTCATGCCCAGATCCCCTAAGGCATGCGTACGTAGTACCCATCTAGCCTCTCTCTGTAGGAGTAGACGATGCCTGTCTCCTCCTTGTGGGGGCATGGGTACTGTTTCTAAACCTGAAAAGGAGATACAGCTGACATCACCGTCATGTACTCTTCTGATATGCTCTATAAGTCTCGGACATCCTTTACCTGTCCTAATGGAATTAAAATGTTCCCTGACTCGTTCGTACAGGCATCTTATAGTCTTCCCGATGTAGAAGCGGCCACACGTGCACAATAGCAAATATACTACATAGGTACTACGGCAATTAATAAAGGTGTTGACTCTATATGAAATGCCGGCAAACTCTACACATTTTTTCTGGGAATTGCTAGTGCACAGTGAGCAGCTTCCACATCTGAAGTTGCCCTTAGGAAGATTACTATTGAGCCAGCTCTTGCTCCTGTCTGGTTGAAACCTGCTCCTCACCAGCTTATCTTTCACTGTGTGGCTCCTTCTAAAGGAAATCAGGGGTTTCTGTTGTGTTAATTCATTTAAAGTTACGTCCCTTCTCAGTATGTCCCAGTTTTTGAAAATGACTGAACGTATGCGTTCAGCCATAGGGCTGTACTTAAACGAAAATGCGAACCTGTCACTATTATTCCCCCTTTTCACCCTTTCCTTTTTCTCACGACCACTTTTCAAAAGACTTTCTTGTGTGAAGTTTTGTGCTACTTGTTCCATCTCCCTCTCTAATGACTCTTCAGGATAACCTCTCCTAATCAATCGCTGTTTCAGATCCTGAGCCTGTTTATGGTAACCACTATCAGTGCTGTTGATCCGTCTCAATCTAATGAATTGACCGTAAGGTACGGATTTCTTGACACTCTGTGGATGGAAGCTGTCATGGTGGAGCAAGGAGTTGGTCGCCGTGGGTTTGCGGAAACCCTCCGTGACCAACCCGTCGCCTTCCACCAGGACAGCCACATCCAAGAATTCTAACCTACTTCCTCCAAAATTGAGGGTAAAGGTCATGCCCATATCATTCTTATTGAGATAACTCACAAATTCACCGCACTCCTGTTCTGTACCTTGCCAGACGAGGAACACATCATCTACAAAGCGTGAATACGCCTTGAGTTTTGAAAGAAAAGGATTGTTGGTAGAATAGACGTACCTGTCCTCTAGTCTGGCAAGGTACATATTAGCAAATGTACAGGAGACCGGGGTACCCATAGCCGTGCCCATTTTCTGTCTGAACCACTCGCTCCCAAACTGAAAAGTATTATTGGTTAAAATAAACCTCAGTGCTTCGCCAACAAATTCACGGTACAAATCACTCTTGCCCAGGTTTGCCACGATGTCGAGGACCGCCTCTACACCCGCATCATGTGGGATGCGGGTGTAGAGGCTTTCCACATCGAGAGACACCAACTGGTAATCTTGTTGCCAGCATATCTCCCTCAGGGCCAATAAAAAATCATTGGTGTCCCTGAGGTACGCAGGAGCGCTGACGAGTGCTGGTCTTAGGAGCCAGTCCAAATACTTGGACAACGGCTCAGTCGCTGAGCCAATCCCCGCCACAATGGGGCGTCCCGGGGGATGGCTCAGCGACTTGTGAACTTTGGGCAAAAAGTACCAGGATGGCTTGACTGGATACAATGGGACAAGCTTATCCGACATGCTTTTAGGAAGAAAGCCAACCTCCACATATCTGTTGACAAGGGTTTTTAACAACAGTAGGGTGTTGGGTAAGGGATCCCCTCGTATCTTTTCGTAGACATGAGTATCGCCCAATTGTCTAAGGGCCTCACTAAGATAATAATTTTTGGACATAAGAACCACATTACCCCCCTTGTCCGCCGGTTTCACAACGACATCTTTCTGGGAACGAAGCCACTGTAATGCTTTGTGTTCATCAGGACTAATGTTGGATTGGGTAGTAGAGTAAATAACTGCTCTAATGTCCCTCATAACCTGATGCTGAAAGATGTCAATGCTGCTGCCGGCGGGCATAGGGGGGCAAAAGGTGGATCGGACTCCCCCTGTGAAGGGATCCACAGGAGTGTCAAGTGAAGACTCATCAGCAGTTTCAATTCCTGCGAGGAACTCAAGGCAAGCCTGCTCTTCCTCGCTGAACTTAGTGGACACCTGGAAGGCTCTAAGATCAGGGTGGAGTGGTGACTCCCCTTGAGTGGTGGGTAGCTTATTGTATTATCATTGGTGGCCAGTGTGCGGCCAAACTTAGCAATATTAGAAGCATCATACTTACCTGCTGCGCTGTCTGTGACCGGCCGGGAGCTCCTCCTACTGGTAAGTGACAGGTCTGTGCGGCGCATTGCTTAATGATCTGTCACTTACCAGTAGGAGGAGCTCCCGGCCGGTCACAGACAGCGCAGCAGGTAAGTATGATGCTTCTAATATTGCTAAGTAACCATGGCAACCAGGACTGCAGTAGCATCCTGGTTGCCATGGTTACCGATCGGAGCCCCAGCGATTAAACTGGGACTCCGATCGGAACTCTCTGCTGCCACCAATGATCGGGGGAGGGAGAGGGGAGGCCACACACTGGCCGCCAATGATATTAATACAATAGAGGGGGGGCCGGGGGGGGCGCACACTGGCCACCAATAATAATACAATAGAGGGAGGGGGGGCCGGGGGGGCGCACACTGGCTACCAATGATAATACAATAAAGGGAGGGACTGCACTGGCCACCAATGATATTAAAACAATAGAGGGAGGGGGGCCGGGGCGGGGGGCGCACTGGCCACCAATGAAATTAAAACTGGGGAGGGAGGGGGGTCTGCCCCCTGCTGCCTGGCAGCCCCTGATCTCTTACAGGGGGCTATGATACGCACAATTAACTCCTTCAAGTGCAGCACCTGAGGGGTTAATTGTGCGGATCACAGCCCCCTGTAAGAGATCGGGTGCTGCCAGGCAGCAGGGGGCAGTCATGTACACAGTTCGTAGTATATTCTAACTTGAAGCGTCCCCATCACTATGGGAATGCCTCTGTGTTAGAATATACTGTCGGATTTGAGTTTTCACAAAGTGAAAACTCATCTCTGAAAAAGCTTTTATGCAGACGGATCTTCAGATCCGTCCGTATAAAAAGTAGCCTACGGACACGGATCACGGATGCCAATCTTGTGTGCATCCGTGTTTTTTCACGGACCCATTGACTTAAATGGGTCCGTGAACCGTTGTCCGTCAAAAAAATAGGACAGTTCATATTTTTTGGACCGACAGGAAACACGGATCACGGCCGCGGATGACAAATAATGCATTTTCCGAGTTTTCAACGGACCTATTGAAAGTCAATGGGTCCGCAGAAAATCACGGAAAACGGAACAACGGCCACAGGTGCACACAACGGTCGTGTGCATGAGGCCTTAGTGTAATATGACATCTATAGCTTCCTACTTAGTGTTTGGATGGACTATGTCAGACAGACTTGTAAGCTTGCTTGTATTCTATTTTTCCATAGAAATCCAAATCCACTGAGGTTAAGGTCAAGCTAGTTTTGCGATTTCACCTTATTTTGCATTTGCCTATAAGTTGCCACATACCAAATATTTGTATTTACCTTTGTCCAGGATAAAGTGTTTAAAGGGAACCTATCACTTTGCAGATGGTGACAGCATGTTATAGAACAGGAGGAGCGAAGCAGATTCATATATTGTTTTTTTGGGAAAGATTCAGAGAAACTCCTAATTGATCTAAGTTAAGGGTTAATGCGCCGACATCAGTGTTTTCCCCGATGCCGGCACATACAGCAGGGGTCTGGCTATCAGTGACCCAGAGCGCGGTACATGTGATTTCAGACCCACTTTCCAGCGTCATACATGTACGGCGCTGGTATCCTACGGGTTAAAATAAATAGGCTTCAAATGGGTTTCCTTGTTATTTAATACTTAGTTCAGCATAAATTGTATAAAAGAATAAGGTCAAATCCTTAGGTCTCTCTGCACCTTAACTTGTAATATACGCGCCTGCGCTGACTTTGTTTTGACTATAGTTTTTTTTTGTACTTCTCAATAAAAATTAAAAAAATAAGTAAATCATATTCTTAATAACTCAATAATAACTTCTGCTTCATGGATTTTTAATCACACAAATTTTTCACAAGCGCATGTAAATTATTCTGTACGTTATGCAAATGAAGGAAATTTGCTTCCTTTTTATAAAACAGCTGTTTCAGCTACCAGATATATTAGAACATTGCAAGACAGGAGTCATCTGATTAGCACAAGATCCACAGCAATGGAGACATCTCTGTGCATTTTCATATCGGTTTTCTGTTTAGCAAGTAAGAAATGATTACAGAATGCTAGAATAGATTGATAATATGGCCGCATTCTGTTGCCTTCTGTTTCGGTAATAGTTATTCCATGTGTTTCTTCTAGGTGTCCAGTCTCAAGAACAACTTGTCCAGTCATCAGACCCAGTGGTGATAAAGCCTGGGAATTCCCATAAACTCTCATGTAAAGCGTCTGGATTCTCCATGAGCAGTTATTGGATGAGCTGGGTCAGACAGAGTCCTGGAGGAGGATTACAGTGGTTGGGTCAGATATATTCAGGAACCACACACTATGCTGATGTGATTAAAGGGCGATTCACAATCTCCACTGACTACAGTAGTAACATGTTATATCTACAAATGGACAATGTGAAGACTGAGGACACTGCCGTCTATTACTGTGCTAGATACACACTGATAGATATAATCCCAGGTCCAAAGCAAAAACTAAATAATGTACATTCAGTGTGACTTCCAGTAGGTGGCAGCAAAAACTTGTGTACAAAATGCAATAACTAACTTGCCCTTAAAATATATCAGAAATCATTTTAAAATGTTAAAACTATACCCCAAAAGTTGAAAAATTATGCAACTCTAGTTCACAGGCTATGTCTCGTATTGTTTCTTTTGGAAAAAAAATTTTTCGATCTTGCACAACCTAAATAATAATTTTATTATAGTTGCTATATGTCATATTTTTCCTGAGATGAGGAGTAGATGCCATAGGGGATGACAGGCACGATTAATGAATTAAGAAAACAAGTCAATGCTCTGTCTTACAGGCCCTCTTTAGAGTTTGATCTGCCCTTGGCACTTGCAATGCACAAGCACAAAATAAGTTAAAGGGGTTATCCAAAACTATAATACCCACCCACAATGCCTGACCACTCATACACAGAATGCTTACTTAGTCCCCGGTGCCTGCGTTCTTCTGACCCCCTATGGCCGTTGCTGCATCTCTCCTTGCTGCTAATCACATTATCTTTCGACAGGCCACGATCTGCATGTCAGGGAGATGCTGTGATGGTTGTGGAGGGATCCAGAGGGACACAGGTGTCGGGGACCAGGTAAGTATTCTCTATGGGCATTGTGGGTGGGTTTTCCAGGTTTGGATAACCCCTCCGTGCTGACTCCCCCATACACATGTATACTCGCACACGAGTGCAAAGAATGAGTGTTTCTTGAAATGATAATTACCCTATGTAAATGTGCCACCAATCACAGAGTGAACGAGAACGTGATTGTTTGCTGGTCATCTTTTTTGTGGCACATGAAATAGTGTAAATAGGGATGTGCTGGCAGCAAATAATAAATTTGTATGGGTATGACTGATCACAGTAGCAATTGTGGCTATTAAAGGACCTTTAGACCTTTAGGTTGAAAGGGAGCGCTAAAACTGGCCAAGAAGAATAGGGTAAACCCATTTGGGTGTAGTGGACGTTGTAGTGGAACTCAATATGGCTCCAGTAGAGGTGAGTCTTTTTATACACCAAAAGATGGTAGATTTCCTATTATCCCTCATGATGGCCAAAACTAGAGATGAGCAAATTTTTAAAAAATTAGATTTGGACGCTTCGCTAAATTTTCCCCAAAAATTTGATTTGATCCGAATTAATTTGTGACAAAGTGAGTTCAAAATTAATTATTTCCTAGCTGCAAGGAGTGTGTATCTCGGTGTACACCACTGTGCAGCACAGGAAAATGCTTGCTAGTACACTGTGATAGTGAAACTGTTACTGTTCATCAGTATGACAAGCAGTTTGCAGGTGTCACTCTTAGGCCTCTTTTACACGGGCGTCATGTTTTTGGCCCGGATAAGATGCAGGTGCGTTGCGGGAAAATGCACGATTTTTCAGCGCGAGTGCAAAACATTGTAATGCGTTTTGCACGCGCGTGAGAAAAATCGGCATGTTTGGTACCCAAACCCAAACTTCTTCACAGAAGTTCGGGTTTGGGTTAGGTGTTCTGTAGATTGTATTATTTTCCCTTATAACATGGTTATAAGGGAAAATAATAGCATTCTTAATACAGAATGCATAGTACAATAGGGCTGGAGGGGTTAAAAAAAATAATAATAATTTAACTCACCTTAATCCATCTTTTCTGTCTTCTTCTTTGCTGTGCACAGGAATAGGACCTTTGATGACGTCACTGTGCTCATCACATGGTCCAATCACATGGTTCATCACCATGGTGAGGGACCATGTGATTGGATCATGTGATGTGACTTCACCATAGGTCCTTAGCCGGCAGCTCAACATTACAAAAGAAGATCCGCAACTACGCGATCAAGTGGACTCGGTGAGTTATTTATTTATATTTTTTAACCCCTCCATCACTATTTTACTTTGCAATCTGTATTCAGAATGCTATTATTTTCCCTCATAACCATGTTATAAGGGAAAATAATACAAATCGGGTCCCCAGCCCGATCGTCACCTAGCAACCATGTGTGAAAATCGCACCGCATCCGCACTTGCTTGCGGATGCTTGCGATTTTCACGCGGCCCCATTCACTTCTACGGGGCCTGCGTTGCGTGAAAAACGCAGAATATAGAGCTTGCTGCGATTTTCACGCAACGCACAAGTAATGCGTGAAAATCACAGCTCATGTGCACAGCCCCATAGAAATGAATGGGTCAGGATTCAGTGCGGGTGCAATGCGTTTAACGCATTGCACCCACGCGGAATACTCGCCCGTGTGAAAGGGGCCTTAGAATCAGTTCATACTTCACTTATTTGGTCAATTACGGGTCCAAAACGTACAAAGTTACATAGTTAATACGGTTGAAAAAAGACATGTCCATCAAGTTCAACCAAGGGAACTTGACCAAATGTGATCAAAACTGACCAAGTGTGAACTCAGCCTTACAGGTCAATGTTAGCATCAGGTATAATGGACTTAACTGTGCAGTGGCCCAAGATTCTGCTATAGAATGAAAGAGCGGTTTCATTTTACACCGTCTGCTGTTTCTACATAGATTGTTACAGAACCAGTTCTGTTACATGCGGATACAAGTAGAGGGATGGATTTACTTATGTATAAAAGAACGTGAACACCACAAAATCAGTATCATCAGGCCGCAATTTCACCCCAGAATCAAGGATGAATGGAATTACTTATGTATAAAAAAATATGAACACCCCAAAATTAATTGGCCCCTGCTCTCTACCTAGAGTGTGGATAAAGCCTCCCTATTTTATAACTACACTTCTAGGGCCAGACTGGGGATAAAAACCAGCCCTGGAAAAAGTTGCACACCAGCCCCACAGCGTTGCGTCATTATTTACTTGTTTATAAAAGGGGAAAGCATTCATTTTAAAACACGTGTGTAAACACGAATATGAACTTTGCCCCACAATAGCTCTTTTGTAGAACCCCATTGTTCATATTACCGTTTTACTTCTGCTGTTCTTTTCAAATTGAATTCCTACACTGTATTATCATTTCTTCTTTTACCTATGTTGTTTCAATGCATTGTTCTCTGCTGCCATCTGCTGGCCGGAATTCGTATGCTGCACTCCTTGTTCCTTGTCTATAAAGTTTTTCTCTGCTGGGCGTGGTTTATGCAGCCTTGGTACTTGTCACTTCCTGTAGCCATTTTCAGTGCTGCATTCCTTTGTGACTGGAGACACACACCTCGGCTTGTGAAGGCATCAGTTTTTGACCAGCAGTTAGCCTCAGGAAAGACATCCACATGACAGCATCTACTGCATTCCTGTATTGCATCACCGTATGTCACTGCTCTGGATCAAATAAACCCACGTTTGATTGCATCCTCATGTCTACGTCTGGATCCATCTAACCTGAGCATCTGCCGGTCCGGTCTGCTCCACTGCTTGGATACGAAGGTAGGACAGTCACAAAGTCATTATCAGTTACACCTTAATTCGCCTTCATGTGAGGACAGAACATTACTGGCTAGGGCAGCGCTAAATCCCGGCCATCAGTGACGGTGACGTCACTGGGCTTCCTGGCAGCTCCATGGAGAGCCCCGATACGTCACCAGATCTTCAAAAAATGCCTTTGCCCTGCGCGATTTAGCACGGGGCAAAGGAGAGCATCGGAGCATGAACTGCTCCGATGCTCAAGTCAGAGGGGGCTGCCTGGGTGAAAATGGAGGTATGTCCGGGTTCAGCTCTGAACCCGAACAACCCCTTTAATTTATACTCAGATATAGTCCTCCTGTAAGTACCTGGCCTTCCCCCTCTTCCTCACCCCCCTACCCCCTTCCCCTTCTGTCCCCCTTGAATGTATGTCAGCAGCAGCACCAGGAGAAGGACTGGAGCTGCAGGCTGCACAGGGACAAGTAAGTGACTGGCAACCCCTTCCTGCTGTCACAGAGTTGCTGGATTCTCCTGGAAAAGTTGTTGAAGTGCAGCTGCCTGGAAGTGGTGGGCTCCAAGCTTCTCACAGCCACTCTGACCACCATGCATGGAGTTTCAGCTGCCTGGAAGTGACCTCCAGGCTTCTATGTATGAAGGCACATAGACTGCTGGGAGCTGCCTGTGTGGAGGCTGAGCAGCCTGCTGGATGCAGAGAGCTGTGTGATCACTGTCCCCTCCTGTACAGAGAGCAGCAAGGGAATCTCCAGGAGTGGCATCAGCTGGGCAGATCAGCTTCTAGGATCTGGGCTCCATGGGCACTCTGTAGCCCTCACATGCTTCTTTATGCATCACAGCAAGGAGATTGGGGCAGTTGACAGTAGGGCTCTGGCTGGAGGTAGCACTTTGTGAAAGGTTGTCACACAGGTTGTCAGGGGCTGGGAGTGGAGAACATCTTGGTGTGTTACCTGGTGTCACTGTGCTGTACAAAGGATCTGCTGGGCATGGTGCCTCCACAGAGGGCAGGGAATCAGATTGACTGAGGAGGGCTTGTACTTTGGAGAAGAATATGTGGCTTCATGTGACAGAGCAGATGAATCGCACAGAAGAGTGTGTGGATGAGGATACGTCGTGTCTCCAGGAGCTCTGCCGCTGACATCTCCAAGTGACAGACACTGCTGGACCCCCCTGGCACCCTGCACACAGAGCCTTCCTGTATGTATGGCTGGTGCCAACTTGTGATCAGATCTGACAGTCTGAAGCCAGGAAGCGCTGCCACCCTGTCCCCAGGTCTGCTCTGTGCATGCACCCGGAGCCCTCTGTGCCCACGCCGGTGATGCCATGTCCCGCAACCATAGTGGAGGTGATGTGGGAGGCTCTGGGCTCTGGATAAAAAGCAGCTCTGGAGGTAAAGGCAGGGGCAGGGACCGTTACTACGGCATAAAAGATGTGGAGCCGGGTCAGGGCAACAGGGTGCTGTTGAACTCCAGTAGAGGGGACGGGCTGCTTCTCCTGGGCACCAGTGACACTGGCAGGGGCAGCGGTGTGGGACCGGGAGGGAGCTTGCATGAGCTTATTGGGGAAGCCGCTGTCGTACAACAGCAGCCAGAGCTGCCGGAGGAACGTGAAGTACCGGAGGCTGCATAACTACCTGTGCAACGTGCTGGAGAGACCCCGGGGCTGGGCATTTGTCTACCACGTCTTTGTGTGAGTACCGGACACTGTGCTGCTGTGTATAATGCACCGCCACTCGCCACATGTGGGCATGGCCCTGGCATCCAATACATATCAGGGAAAGCTATACTGTGCATTTATAATGTGTGCAGGGTGCCAGGGGGGTCCAGCAGTGTCTGTCACTTGGAGATGTCAGGGGCAGAGCTCCTG
Organism: Bufo bufo; assembly: GCF_905171765.1. NCBI lineage: Eukaryota > Metazoa > Chordata > Amphibia > Anura > Bufonidae > Bufo > Bufo bufo. The sequence goes on along the minus strand of NC_053390.1, from coordinate 303,746,673 downwards.
GAGACACGACGTACCCTCATCCACACACTCTTCTGTGCGATTCCTCTGCTCTGTCACATGAAGCCACATATTCTTTTCCAAAGAACAAACCCTCCTCAGTCAATCTGATTCCCTGCCCTCTGTGGAGGCACCATGCCCAGCAGATCCTTTGTACAGCACAGTGACACCAGGTTACACACCAAGATGTTCTCCACTCCCAGCCCCTGACAACCTGTGTGACAACCTTTCACAAAGTGCTACCTCCAGCTAGAGCCCTGCTGTCAACTGCCCCAATCTCCTTGCTGTGATGCATAAAGAAGCATGTGAGGGCTACAGAGTGCCCATGGAGCCCAGATCCTAGAAGCGGATCTGCCCAGCCGATGTCACTCCTGGAGATTCCTGTAAACTGGAGACTGTATGTACACTAATAGTATACACTACATAACCCTGACAGCCTGCACAGTCACATGTGGGCACAGCCCTGGCATCCAATACATGTCACAGAGAGCTATACTGTGCAGTATAACTTATAATGCACAGTATAGCTCTCTGTGATATGTATTGGATGCCAGGGCTGTGCCCACATGTGACTGTGCAGGCTGTCAGGGTTATGTAGTGTATATTAGTGTACATACAGTCTTATAATTTATAAGACTGTATGTAAATAATATACACTACATAACCCTGACAGCCTGCACAGTCACATGTGGGCATAGCCTGGCCCCTTCTTACCCCCAGGGCTGTTTACATCGGTGACGGCGGCATACACAGAGGTCGGGCTCTGCTTCCGGTCTGCGGCCTGGGCTCGGCATATTGAATCTGGTGAGGCGGCGGGAACCTGAGGCCACTTGCAGGAAGAGAGGGGCGGCCACACACAGGACAGCCAGCCAGGCCGGGCCAGGAGGGAGCAGTGCCGCTCCCACGGGGCCGGCCGGCCTGCTCAGCTCCACCCACCGGCCACCACCACATCAGAGGCTAGCTTTCGGATTCGGCCCGCCGGCCGCCGAAAAAGTGCAGGCACATCTTAAAGCGGCCCCAGGGCCGGCGGCCTACCGGGAAATTTCCCGGTATCCCGGTAGGTCAGTCCGGCCCTGTACACTTCCTCTAAGCTGTCCCTGAACTGATAAAAAGTAATATATTGTAAACAGAGGGGCACATTTATTAAGACCAGTGTTTTAGACGTCGGTCTTAATAAAGCCCCTACGCCGGAGTGATGAACAGGTGTATCCCCTTGGATAAGCTTGCTGGCTATTTATGATAGAGATGGCCTTGCAGTTCGCCTGGTGGTCGTTTTGCTGCAAACTTTTCTCGTTCGCGGTTCGCCAGACGGGTGAACATATGGTGATGTCCGCCGGCGCCATATTCTTTTACATTATGAAGAACTTTGACCCATGACACATCCATCAGGTGGTACAGGACAGCCAATTGAGACGTTTCAGCACATGGACATACCCCCTACCTTATAAATAAACCTGATCTGGGCGCCATTTTGCATTTAGTCTATTGTCAGTGTAGGGAGAGGTTGCTGTGTGGAGCAGGGACAGGCTTTTAGGGACACCAAATGCTAGCTAATAGGGCCACAAAAGTCCTTTTAAGGACTGGTATAGGTGTGCTATCGATAGGTGTGACATTAAGAGGTGTGTGATATACTTATAATATACTTTCTAACATAGCAAGTATATTATAGTACATTTGTATTGTGCAGCAGTTGTGTGCAGTTCTGCTGCGATACTGCAGCTACACAGAGTGCCAAACGCTATTGGAAGAAATAATTTCTACTGGTGCGATATACCAGTTGCCCTCCAAAAAAACTGATTGAAGCAGGGGTATTATATACCAATAATATACTTTCTATATAGTGCATTTGGGTAGTGCAGCATTTGTTTGCGGTTTTGCTGAGTTACCGCAGCTACAGATAGTGACAAACGCCATTGGAACAAATAATTTCTACTGGTGTGATATACCAGTTTCCCCCCCAAAAAATTGATTGAAGCAGGGGTGCTATATATCAATTATATACTTTCTATATAGTGCAGTTGGGTAGTGCAGCATTGGTTTGCGGTTTTGCTGCGTTACCTTAGCTACAGATAGGGACAAACGACATTGGAACAAATAATTTCTACTGGTGTGATTTACCAGTTGCCCTGAAAAAAAAAAAAAAAAAGATTAAAGCAGGGGTGTTATATACCAATAATATACTTTCTATATAGTGCATTTAGGTACTCCAGAGCATTTGTTTGCGGTTTAGCTGCGTTACCACATCTACACAGAGTGACAAACGCCATTGGAACAAATAATTTCTACTGGTGTGATATACCAGTTTCCCCCCAAAAAAATTGATTGAAGCAGGTGTGTTATATACCAATTATATACTTTCTATATAGTGCATTTGGGTAGTGCAGCATTTGTTTGCGGTTTTGCTGCGTTACCGCAGCTACACAGAGTGACAAACACTATTGGAACAAATAATTTCTACTGGTGTGATTTACCAGTTGCCCTGAAAAAAAAAAAAAAAGATTAAAACAGGGGTGTTATATACCAATAATATACTTTCTATATAGTGCATTTAGGTACTCCAGAGCATTTGTTTGCGGTTTTGCTCCGTTACCGCATCTACACAGAGTGACAAACGCCATTAAACAAATAATTTCTACTGGTGTGATATACCAGTTGCCCCCCCAAAAAATTGATTGAAGCAGGGGTGCTATATATCAATTATATACTTTCTACAGTTGTGTTCAAAATTATTCAACCCCCAATGCTGTAAAGGGTTTTAGGGAATTTAGTGTACATTTGTAATTGTGTTCAGAATGAAATCTTACAAGGACTTTTTAAAGAACCAAATGCAACTAAAATGACATCAATTGTTTTTGTAATACAGTATTAAATGTTTTTTTTGTGATTTCTTCATTGACACAATTATTCAACCCCTTAAAGACTACCACTCTTAAGAACAGAGGTTCATTCAAGTGTTTTCGATCAGGTATTGAAAACACCTGTGGATGTCAAGGAGCAGCAATCAAGCATAATAAGCACCAATTAGGCAGATTTAAAAGGACTGTGATACTCAGCTCCTTCTAGACATTTACTGGTGTGTTTACAAACATGGTGAAGTCAAGAGAATGGTCCAGGAAGACAAGAGAAGAGGTGATTTCTCTTCACAGGAAGGGCAATGGCTATAAGAAGATAGCATTTGCAGCGCGCAAGCCTAAGAATGTGACTGAACTGGTGGCTTTTGCCCATGAAGAATGGGCGAAGATACCCGTAGATCGCTGCAAGACACTTGTGTCAAGCTATGCTTCACGTTTAAAAGCTGTTATAACTGGAAAAGGATGTTGTACTAAGTACTAAGATTGAATGTCACTTGGGGGTTGAATAAAACTGATAATGATGTGAGCACAGAAAAGACATTTGTGGTTATTTCATTATAAATGTTATGTTATATTTGTCTGACTTACAAGTGCCTCTTTGATTTAATTGTAAACAAGATGACTGAAATGATCAAAATCAATGTCAAACTGGCCAAAACACTCAATTTCAGTGGGGGTTGAATAATTTTGAACACAACTGTATATAGTGCAGTTGGGTAGTGCAGCATTGGTTTGCAGTTTTGCTGCGTTACCTTAGCTACAGATAGGGACAAACGACATTGGAACAAATAATTTCTACTGGTGTGATATACCAGTTGCCCCCCCAAAAAAACTGATTGAAGCAGGGGTGTTGTATACCAATTATATACTCTCTATATAGTGCATTTGGGTAGAGCAGCATTTGTTTGCGGTTTAGCTGCATTAACTCAGCTACAGATAGTGACAAACAACATTGGAACAAATAATTTCTACTGGTGTCATTTACCAGTTGCCCCCGGAAAAAACTGATTGAAGCAGGGGTGTGATATACCAATTATATTCTTTCTATATAGTGCATTTGGGTAGTGCAGCATTTGTTTGCGGTTTTGCTGCGTTACCTTAGCTACAGATAGGGACAAACGACATTGGAACAAATAATTTCTACTGGTGTGATATACCAGTTGCCCTGAGGAAAAAAAAACTGAATTAAGCAGGGGTGTTATATACCAATTATATACTTTCTATATAGTGCATTTAGGTAGTGCAGCATTGGTTTGCGGTTTTGCTGCGTAACCTCAGCTACAGATAGGGACAAACAACATTGGAACAAATAATTTCTACTGTTGCCCCGAAAAAAATAATGATTGAAGCAGGGGTGTTTATATACTAATTATATTCTTTTTTAATAGTGCATTTAGGTAGTGCAGCATTGGTTTGCTGTTTTACTGCGTTACCTCAGCTCACAGACTGACAAACACTATTGAAACAAATACTTTCTACTGGTGTGAAATACCAGTTACCCCCCCAAAAAAAATCTGATTAAAACAGGGGTGTTATATATCAATAATATACACTGCTCAAAAAAATAAAGGGAACACAAAAATAACACATTCTAGATCTGAGTTAATTAAATATTCTTCTGAAATACTTTGTTCTTTACATAGTTGAATGTGCTGACAACAAAATCACACAAAAATAAAAAAATGCAAATCAAATTTTTCAACCCATGGAGGTCTGGATTTGGAGTCACACTCCAAAATTAAAGTGGAAAAACACACTACAGGCTGATCCAACTTTGATGTAATGTCCTTAAAACAAGTCAAAATGAGGCTCAGTAGTGTGTGTGGCCTCCACGTGCCTGTATGACCTCCCTACAACGCCTGTGCATGCTTCTGATGAGGTGGCGGACGGTCTCCTGAGGGATCTCCTCTCAGACCTGGACTAAAGCATCTGCCAACTCCTGGACAGTCTGTGGTGCAACGTGACATTGGTGGATAGAGTGAGACATGATGTCCCAGATGTGCTCAATTGGATTTAGGTCTGGGCAACGGGCGGGCCAGTCCATAGCATTAATGCCTTCGTCTTGCAGGAACTGCTGACACACTCCAGCCACATGAGGTCTAGCATTGTCTTGCATTAGGAGGAACCCAGGACCAACCGCACCAGCATATGGTCTCACAAGGGGTCTGAGGATCTCATCTCAGTACCTAATGGCAGTCAGGCTACCTCTGGCGAGCACATGGAGGGCTGTGCGGCCCTCCAAAGAAATGCCACCCCACACCATTACTGACCCAATGCCAAACGGTCATGCTGGAGGATGTTGCAGGCAGCAGAACATTCTCCACGGCGTCTCCAGACTCTGTCACGTCTGTCACATGTGCTCAGTGTGAACCTGCTTTCATCTGTGAAGAGAACAGGGCGCCAGTGGCGAATTTGCCAATCTTGGTGTTCTCTGGAAAATGCCAAACATCCTGCACGGTGTTGGGCTGTAAGCACAACCCCCACCTGTGGACGTCGGGCCCTCATATCACCCTCATGGAGTCTGTATTTTAAATTTCCCGGTATCCCGGTAGGTCAGTCCGGCCCTGTACACTTCCTCTAAGCTGTCCCTGAACTGATAAAAAGTAATATATTGTAAACAGAGGGGCACATTTATTAAGACCAGTGTTTTAGACGTCGGTCTTAATAAAGCCCCTACGCCGGAGTGATGAACAGGTGTATCCCCTTGGATAAGCTTGCTGGCTATTTATGATAGAGATGGCCTTGCAGTTCGCCTGGTGGTCGTTTTGCTGCAAACTTTTCTCGTTCGCGGTTCGCCAGACGGGTGAACATATGGTGATGTCCGCCGGCGCCATATTCTTTTACATTATGAAGAACTTTGACCCATGACACATCCATCAGGTGGTACAGGACAGCCAATTGAGACGTTTCAGCACATGGACATACCCCCTACCTTATAAATAAACCTGATCTGGCCGCCATTTTGCATTTAGTCTATTGTCAGTGTAGGGAGAGGTTGCTGTGTGGAGCAGGGACAGGCTTTTAGGGACACCAAATGCTAGCTAATAGGGCCACAAAAGTCCTTTTAAGGACTGGTATAGGTGTGCTATCGATAGGTGTGACATTAAGAGGTGTGTGATATACTTATAATATACTTTCTAACATAGCAAGTATATTATAGTACATTTGTATTGTGCAGCAGTTGTGTGCAGTTCTGCTGCGATACTGCAGCTACACAGAGTGCCAAACGCTATTGGAAGAAATAATATACTTTCTATATAGTGCATTTGGGTAGTGCAGCATTTGTTTGCGGTTTTGCTGAGTTACCGCAGCTACAGATAGTGACAAACGCCATTGGAACAAATAATTTCTACTGGTGTGATATACCAGTTTCCCCCCAAAAAAATTGATTGAAGCAGGGGTGCTATATATCAATTATATACTTTCTATATAGTGCAGTTGGGTAGTGCAGCATTGGTTTGCGGTTTTGCTGCGTTACCTTAGCTACAGATAGGGACAAACGACATTGGAACAAATAATTTCTACTGGTGTGATTTACCAGTTGCCCTGAAAAAAAAAAAAAAGATTAAAGCAGGGGTGTTATATACCAATAATATACTTTCTATATAGTGCATTTAGGTACTCCAGAGCATTTGTTTGCGGTTTAGCTGCGTTACCACATCTACACAGAGTGACAAACGCCATTGGAACAAATAATTTCTACTGGTGTGATATACCAGTTTCCCCCCCAAAAAATTGATTGAAGCAGGTGTGTTATATACCAATTATATACTTTCTATATAGTGCATTTGGGTAGTGCAGGGGTGTGATATACCAATTACTGTATATTCTTTCTATATAGTGCATTTGGGTAGTGCAGCATTTGTTTGCGGTTTTGCTGCGTTACCTTAGCTACAGATAGGGACAAACGACATTTGAACAAATAATTTCTACTGGTGTGATATACCAGTTGCCCTGAAAAAAAAAAAACTCAATTAAGCAGGGGTGTTATATACCAATTATATACTTTCTATATAGTGCATTTAGGTAGTGCAGCATTGGTTTGCGGTTTTGCTGCGTAACCTCAGCTACAGATAGGGACAAACAACATTGGAACAAATAATTTCTACTGGCGTGCTATACCTGTTGCCCCGAAAAAAATAATGATTGAAGCAGGGGTGTTATATACTAATTATATTCTTTTTTAATAGTGCATTTAGGTAGTGCAGCATTGGTTTGCTGTTTTACTGCGTTACCTCAGCTCACAGACTGACAAACACTATTGAAACAAATAATTTCTACTGGTGTGAAATACCAGTTACCCCCCCCAAAAAAAATCTGATTAAAACAGGGGTGTTATATATCAATAATATACACTGCTCAAAAAAATAAAGGGAACACAAAAATAACACATTCTAGATCTGAGTTAATTAAATATTCTTCTGAAATACTTTGTTCTTTACATAGTTGAATGTGCTGACAACAAAATCACACAAAAATAAAAAAATGCAAATCAAATTTTTCAACCCATGGAGGTCTGGATTTGGAGTCACACTCAAAATTAAAGTGGAAAAACACACTACAGGCTGATCCAACTTTGATGTAATGTCCTTAAAACAAGTCAAAATGAGGCTCAGTAGTGTGTGTGGCCTCCACGTGCCTGTATGACCTCCCTACAACGCCTGTGCATGCTCCTGATGAGGTGGCGGACGGTCTCCTGAGGGATCTCCTCTCAGACCTGGACTAAAGCATCTGCCAACTCCTGGACAGTCTGTGGTGCAACGTGACATTGGTGGATAGAGTGAGACATGATGTCCCAGATGTGCTCAATTGGATTTAGGTCTGGGGAACGGGCGGGCCAGTCCATAGCATCAATGCCTTCGTCTTGCAGGAACTGCTGACACACTCCAGCCACATGAGGTCTAGCATTGTCTTGCATTAGGAGGAACCCAGGACCAACCGCACCAGCATATGGTCTCACAAGGGGTCTGAGGATCTCATCTCAGTACCTAATGGCAGTCAGGCTACCTCTGGCGAGCACATGGAGGGCTGTGCGGCCCTCCAAAGAAATGCCACCCCACACCATTACTGACCCAATGCCAAACGGTCATGCTGGAGGATGTTGCAGGCAGCAGAACATTCTCCACGGCGTCTCCAGACTCTGTCACGTCTGTCACATGTGCTCAGTGTGAACCTGCTTTCATCTGTGAAGAGAACAGGGCGCCAGTGGCGAATTTGCCAATCTTGGTGTTCTCTGGAAAATGCCAAACATCCTGCACGGTGTTGGGCTGTAAGCACAACTCCCACCTGTGGACGTCGGGCCCTCATATCACCCTCATGGAGTCTGTTTCTGACCGTTTGAGCAGACACATGCACATTTGTGGCCTGCTGGAGGTCATTTTGCAGGGCTCTGGCAGTGCTCCTCCTGTTCCTCCTTGCACAAAGGCGGAGGTAGCGGTCCAGCTGCTGGGTTGTTGCCCTCCTACGGCCTCCTCCACATCTCCTGATGTACTGGCCTGTCTACTGGTAGCGCCTCCATGCTCTGGACACTACGCTGACAGACACAGCAAACCTTCTTGCCACAGCTCGCATTGATGTGCCATCCTGGATAAGCTGCACTACCTGAGCCACTTGTGTGGGTTGTAGACTCCGTCTCATGCTACCACTAGAGTGAAAGCACCGCCAGCATTCAAAAGTGACCAAAACATCAGCCAGGAAGCATAGGAACTGAGAAGTGGTCTGTGGTTACCACCTGCAGAACCACTCCTTTATTGGGGGTGTCTTGCTAATTGCCTATAATTTCCACCTGTTGTCTATCCCATTTGCACAACAGCATGTGAAATTGAATGTCACTCAGTGTTGCTTCCTAAGTGGACAGTTTAATTTCACAGAAGTGTGATTGACTTGGAGTTACATTGTGTTGTTTAAGTGTTCCCTTTATTTTTTTGAGCAGTGTACTTTTTTTGTAGTGCAGTTGGGTAGTGCAGCATTTGTTTGCGGTTTTGCTGCGTTACCTCAGCTACAGATAGGGGAAAACGACATTGGAACAAATAATTTCTACTGGTGTGATATACCAGTTGCCCCCCCAAAAAAAACTGATTGAAGCAGGGGTGTTGTATATAAATTATATACTTTCTATATAGTGCATTTGGATAGAGCAGCATTTGTTTGCGGTTTAGCTGCATTAACTCAGCTACAGATAGTGACAAACGACATTGGAACAAATAATTTCTACTGGTGTGATATACCAGTTGCCCCCCCCCCCAAATAAACGGATTGATGCAGGGGTGTTATATACCAATTATATATTTTCTATACAGTGCATTTGGGTAGTGCAGCATTTGTTTGCGGTTTTGCCGCGTTACCTCAGCTACAGATAGGGACAAACGACATTGGAACAAATAATTTCTACTGGTGTGATATACCAGTTGCCCCTGGAAAAAACTGATTGAAGCAGGGGTGTTATATACCAATTATATTCTTTCTATATAGTACAGTTGGGTAGTGCAGCATTTGTTTGCGGTTTTGCTGCGTTACCTCAGCTACAGACAGTGACAAATGACATTGGAACAAATAATTTCTACTAGTGTGATATACCAGTTGCCCCCCCAAAAAGGTGAAAAAAATAGGTGGGCTACAGTAAAATTGTTATTCAGTGAACGTGTAATGTACCTCGAGCCACATAATCACAATTTCTTTTATGTCAGGTGAATGCCTAATTTTTAATGCCCGTACTCCTGTGGCCTAAAATAAAAAATTTCTAGGCTCCAACAGGGCACATTTCAGAGAATTTCCCTTTTAAGATGCATAAAAATGCCCCCTGATTAAAATACATATATTTTTTTGTAGGAATTTTTGTCATTGATCCCCCTCTAGTATGTGACTGTCCATGTTGTGGGACTATTTGTACTCTTCTACTAAGTATTTGGTGGCTGCAAATATGAGCTGAAGGTTTTTCAGGTTCGCCTGCAATTAAAGTGAATAGGGCCCTCCACAAACTTGTGGTTCACGAACATTTGATTGCGTTCGCGCGATCGCATTTGCGAACCGTCTAGGCCGATGTTCGTCCATCACTACTTATGATATCTGTGGACTTGAATGCACAACCCTCCACTTTAAAAGACCATATCATTTTAGGTTCAGAATTTTGCATGGAATATATATATATATATATATATATATATATATATTTATATATATATATATATATATATATATATGAGAGAGAGAGGTTTGTCTTCCTGATAAAGACCTTTAATTGGTCTTACTTGACAAAGCTTTTCCATATACCTTATTATGTGAGGAAGCTAAAACAGAGAGCTGCTTTGTACCTTCTTGCCCTTGTATTGCATGGACAGTCCATTGATTGAAGGACCACCATGTCATATTACAAATCCAGTGCAGCGATGATATTTGTGAGAACATCTATAGTCAGGATTTTAAGAGCTATCCTTGGTCACCAGTATAGTTGAGCGGACCCGAACCTGAACATTTACGTAAAAGTTCAGGTTCGGGTTCGGTGTTCGGCGATTTTTATGGCGCTTTTTAAAAGGCTGCAAAGCAGCCAATCAACAAGCGTCATGCTACTTGCCCCAAAAGGTCATCACAGCCATGCCTACTATTGGCATGGCTGTGATTGGCCAATGGCAGCATGTGACCCAGCCTCCATTTAAGCTGGAGTCATGTAGCGCCGCCCGTCACTCTGCTCGGATTAGTGTAGGGAGAGGCTGCAGCTTCTGTGAGGGAGAGATCAGGGAGAAATCTTATCAAGAACTGGTTTATGTACTCAGCGGTCTACAGAAAAAGTGTTTTGTGGGTGCAGTGCACAATTTTTTTAAGCGTGCCCTGAGACAACTACTGCTGAAAACGAACTTTTTTTCTTCATTTCATCAATATCAATACCTGATCGGCAGCCATTTTATGCAACGATAGTGCACCAGCATAGGCTATCTGCAAGTCCAGAAATACAGCTTTGGCATACTGGGGTGAAAAAACCATCTAATATACTGCACATCTGGAATTAGACAAGCATAAGTGACTGTCACATTTAGGACAGAAATACAGCTTTTTGGTTAGCGTGAAAAAAGCCTCTAATATACTGCACATCTGTGATTACACGTGCATAAGTCACTGTCACATTTAGGACAGAAATACAGCTTTTTGGTTACATACTGCACATCTGTGATTACACGTGCATAAGTCACTGTCACATTTAGGACAGAAATACAGCTTTTTGGTTGCTGGGGTGGAAAAAGCCTCTAATATACTGCACATCTGGGATTAGACATGCATAAGTGAGTGTCACATTTAGGCCACAAATACCGCTGTCATATAGAGTTTAAAAAAAAACATTTGAGTGCAAAACCCTACATCAGGGTTTTTATTGGCGGTTAATTTTTTTTAACAGACTTAAGCACTTTTTACTTTGCTTTGTAAACGCTAACTATGAGGCAAACATCTAATAAGGGACGCGGTCATGGTCGTGGTGGTGGTGTTGGTGGAGCCTCTGGTGCAGGGAAAGGACGTGGCCGTTCTGCCACAGCTACACGTCCTACTGAACCTACTACCTCAGGTCCCAGTAGCCGCCAGAATCTACAGCGATATTTGGTCGGGCCTAATGCCGTTCTAAGGATGGTAAGGCCTGAGAAAGTACAGGCGCTAGTCAATTGGGTGGCCGACAGTGGATCCAGCACGTTCACATTATCTCCCACCCAGTCTTCTGCAGAAAGTACACAGGTGGCGCCTAAAACCCATGCCCATCAGTCTGTCACATCACCCCCGTGCATATCGGGGAACCTATCTGAGCCTCAAGTCATGCAGCAGTCTCTTATGCTGTTTGAAGACTCTGCTGGCAGGGTTTCCCAAGTGCATCCACCTAGCCCTTCCCCAGGGGTGGAAGACATAGAATTCACTGATGCACAACCACTTATGTTTCCTGATGAGGACATGGGAATACCACCTCAGCACGTCTCTGATGATGACGAAACACAGGTGCCAACTGCTGCGTCTTTCTGCAGTGTGCAGACCGAAAAGGAGGTCAGGGAGGAAGACTGGGTGGAAGACGATGCAGACGACGATGAGGTTCTAGACCCCACATGGAATGAAGGTCGTGCCACTGACTTTCAGAGTTCGGAGGAAGAGGCAGTGGTGAGACCGAGCCAACAGCGTAGCAAAAGCCGGAGCAGGATGCAAAAGCAGAGCAGCCATCGCCAAAACAGTTCGCCTGCTACTGGCCACCGTCACCAGGGACCAAGCACACCAAAGGCAGCTTCAAGGAGTTCCCTGGCATGGCACATCTTCACACAATGTGCTGATGACAAGACCCCAGTGGTTTGCACGCTGTGCCATCAGAGCCTGAAGCGAGGCATTAACAATCTGAACCTTAGCACAACCTGCATGACCAGGCATCTACATGCGAGACACGGGCTGCAGTGGCGTAAGCACCTTCAAAACCAAGAAAGGGCTCAGGTCCCTCCTGCTCCCTCTTCTGCTGCTGCCTCGGCCTCTTCCTCCGCCTCTGGAGGAACGGTGGCACCTGCCGCCCAGCAAACAGAGGATGTGCTACCAACAACACCACCTCCGTCACCAAGCATCTCCACCATGTCACACGGAAGCGTTCAGCTCTCCATCTCACAAACCTTTGAGAGAAAGCGTAAATTACCACCTAGCCACCCTCGATCCCTGGCCCTGAATGCTAGCATTTCTAAACTGCTGCCCTTTGAAATGCTGTCATTCAGGCTGGTGGAGACGGACAGCTTCAAACAGCTCATGTCGCTTGCTGTCCCACAGTACGTCGTTCCCAGCTGCAACTACTTCTCCACGAGAGCCGTGCCCTCCCTGCACAACCAAGTATTGGATAAAATCAAGTGTGCACTGTGTAATGCCATCTGTGGCAAGGCCCCAGGCGGAGAGCTGTTTGGCGCATGTCCTTCCGCCGCCAAGGATCGCAGGGCATCATTCTTTGCCTCCTGTTGCCTCCTCTTCCTTCTCGGCTTCCTCCTCCTCTTCTTCCACCTCCTCATCCGGTCAGCGACAGACCTTTACCATCAACTTCAGCACAGCCAGGGGTAAACTTCAGCAGGCCGTTCTGAAACTGATGTGTTTGGGGGACAGGCCCCACACCGCACAGGAGTTGTGGCGGGGTATAGAACAACAGACCGACGAGTGGTTGCTGCCAGTGGGCCTCAAGCCCGGCCTGGTGGTGTGCGATAATGGGTGAAATCTCGTTGCAGCTCTGGGACTAGCCGGTTTGACGCACATCCCTTGCCTGGCGCATGTGCTGAATTTGGTGGTGCAGAAATCCATTCACAACTACCCGACATGTCTGAGCTGCTGCATAAAGTGCGGGCCGTCTGTTCGCGCATTCAGCGTTCTCACCCTGCTGCTGCTCGCCTGTCAGCGCTGCAGCGTAACTTCGGCCTTCCCGCCCACCACCTCATATGCGACGTGCCCACCAGGTGGAACTCCACCTTGCACATGCTGGACAAACTGTGCGAGCAGCAGCAGGCAATAGTGGAGTTTCAGCTGCAGCACGCATGGGTGAGTCGCACTGCGGAACAGCACCACTTCTCCACCAATAACTGGGCCTCCATGCGAGACCTGTGTGCCCTGTTGCGCTGTTTCGAGTACTCCACCAACATGGCCAGTGGCGATGACGCCGTTATCAGCGTTATAATACCACTTCTATGTCTCCTTGAGAAAACACTTAGGGCGATGATGGAAGAGGATGTGGCCCAGGACGAGGAGGAGGAAGAGGGGTCATCTCTAACACTTTCAGGCCAATCATTTAGAAGTGGCTCAGAAAGAGGATTTTTGCAACAGCAGAGGCCAGGTACAAATTTGGCCAGCCAGGGCCCACTACTGGAGGGCGAGGAGGAGGAGGATGGGTATGAAGCATGTTCAAAGCGGTGTGGCATCCAACACATCTCGGGCCCATCACTGGTGCGTGGCTGGGGGGATACGGAGGACGCAGACGATACGCCTCCCACAGAGGACAGCTTGTCCTTACCTCTGGGCAGCCTGGCACACATGAGCGACTACATGCTGCAGTGCCTGTGCAACGACTGCAGAGTTGCCCACATTTTAACGTGTGCTGACTACTGGGTGGCCAACCTGCTGGATCCCCGTTACAAAGACAATGTGTCGTCCTTCATTCCCTCACTGGAGCATGATCGGAAGATGCGCGACTACAGGCGCACGCTGGTAGACGCGCTCCTGAGAGCATTCCCGACTGACGCCGGGGGACAAGTGGAAGTACAAGGCGAAGGCAGGGGAGGAGGAAGAGGTCGCCAATGCAGCTGTGTCAGCGCAAGCACCTCAGAAGGCAGGGTTAGCATGGCCGACATGTGGAAAAGCTTTGTCACCTCGCCGCAACAACCGGCAACTACTGCTGATATGGAGCGTGTTAGCAGGAGGCAGCATTTGAACAACATGGTGGAACAGTACCTGTGCACACGACTACATGTACTGACTGATGGTTCTGCTCCATTCAACTTCTGGGTCTCCAAATTGTCCACATGGCCAGAGCCAGCCAAGCACATTTTACTGCCTTTTACATCCCTCTAGCCTTTTCAAGGACTATTTTAGAGCCATTTTAATTTAAAAAAGTGGCAATTTTAGTGTCTTAAATTGAAAAAATTCTTATTTTCAATTGTCGGGTGACATTTTACAATTTTTGGTGTATACAAACCCCTGCTGTGCCTGGGTGACAGGGGGCTAAATCTCTTAAAATCCTCTGTTGTATTGCTGGGTGACATGAACCCCCTTTTGCCGTGAATGAACCCCTGTTGTGCCTGGGTGACAGGGGCCTAAATCTCTCAAAATCCTCTGTTCTATTGCTGGGTGACATGTACCCCCTTTTGCCGTGAATGAACCCCTGCTGTGCCTGGGTGACAGGGGCCTAAATCTCTCAAAATCTTCTGTTCTATTGCTGGGTGACATGTACCCCCTTTTGCCGTGAATGAACCCCTGCTGTGCCTGGGTGACAGGGGCCTAAATCTCTCAAAATCCTCTGTTCTATTGCTGGGTGACAAGAACCCCCTTTTGCCGTGAATGAACCCCTGCTCTGCATTGCTGACAGGGGCCTAAATCTCTCAAAATCCTCTGTTCTATTGCTGGGTGACATGTACCCCCTTTTGCCGTGAATGAACCCCTGCTGTGCCTGGGTGACAGGGGCCTAAATCTCTCAAAATCATCTGTTGTATTGCTGGGTGACAAGAACCCCCTTTTGCCGTGAATGAACCCCTGCTCTGCATTGCTTACAGGGGCCTAAATCTCTCAAAATCCTCTGTTCTATTGCTGGGTGACATGTACCCCCTTTTGCCGTGAATGAACCCCTGCTGTGCCTGGGTGACAGGGGCCTAAATCTCTCAAAATCCTCTGTTCTATTGCTGGGTGACAAGAACCCCCTTTTGCCGTGAATGAACCCCTGCTGTGTCTGGGTGACAGGGGCCTAAATATCTCAAATCCTCTGTTCTATTGCTGGGTGACATGAACCCCCTTTTGCCGTGAATGAACCCCTGCTGTGCCTGGGTGACAGGGGCCTAAATCTCTCAAAATCCTCTGTTCTATTGCTGGGTGACAAGAACCCCCTTTTGCCGTGAATGAACCCCTGCTCTGCATTGCTGACAGGGGCCTAAATCTCTCAAAATCCTCTGTTCTATTGCTGGGTGACATGTACCCCCTTTTGCCGTGAATGAACCCCTGCTGTGCCTGGGTGACAGGGGCCTAAATCTCTCAAAATCCTCTGTTCTATTGCTGGGTGACATGTACCCCCTTTTGCCGTGAATGAACCCCTGCTGTGTCTGGGTGACAGGGGCCTAAATATCTCAAATCCTCTGTTCTATTGCTGGGTGACATGAACCCCCTTTTGCCGTGAATGAACCCCTGCTGTGCCTGGGTGACAGGGGCCTAAATCTCTCAAAATCCTCTGTTCTATTGCTGGGTAACATGTACCCCCTTTTGCCGTGAATGGACCCCTGCTCTGCATTGCTGACAGGGGCCTAAATCTCAAAAAATCCTCTGTTCTATTGCTGGGTGACATGTACCCCCTTTTGCCGTGAATGAACCCCTGCTCTGCATTGCTGACAGGGGCCTAAATCTCTCAAAATCCTCTGTTCTATTGCTGGGTGACATGAACCCCCTTTTGCCGTGAATGAACCCCTGCTGTGCCTGGGTGACAGGGGCCTAAATCTCTCCAAATCCTCTGTTGAATTGCTGGGTGACATGTACCCCCTTTTGCCGTGAATGAACCCCTGCTCTGCATTGCTGACTGGGGACTAAATCTCTCGAAATCCTCTGTTCTATTGCTGTGTGACATGAACCCCCTTTTGCCGTGAATGAACCCCTGCTCTGCATTGCTGACAGGGAACTAAATTTAGTGAAAACATCTGTTACTGATCGAAAGATGCGCGACTACAAGCGCACGCTGATGATAGCATTCCCACCTGACAGCGAGGGCACAGTGGAAGCACAAAGCGAAGGCAGAGGAAGAGGTCGCCAACACAGCTGGGGCACCACCAGCACCTGAGAAGGCACGGTTAGCATGGCCCAAATGTGGAAAAGCTATGTCAGCCTTGGAGGTGCTGACCTGCCCTGCAGCCAGTGTATAGTGTGAACGTGTGTTTAGCACGGCAGAGAGCATTATCACAGGCCACAGCCAATGTGGACAAGCTTACGTTTATTAAAATGAACCAGGCATGGATCCCACAGGACTTGTCCATACCTTGTGCAGAATAGACATTTATACCAGTCTCAACCATCCATTCTTGTACTCAAGTGCACTTATTCTTTGTTTTATTTTGTTATACAGTATGTCCCAATATTTTGGGGGACACCCCAATTTAAAAATAAAAAATAACACAAATCAGTGTTGGCTACCTATTCCTCCTTCACCGCCACTTCCACCTTCACCGCCACGTCAACCAACACCGCCACATCCACCCATCCACCGCCTCCTTAACCTCCTACTCCTAGATCCAGATTGTTATTTAAAAATTTTCAGTATTTTATGTTATTTTAAGTAATTTCCCTATCCAAATTTGTTTGCAGAACAGTTGCCATGCTCTTAAGCACATTTGTATGCCTTTTGCAGCCCTCTAGCTCTTTCCAGGACTATTTTAGAGCCATTTTAGTGCCCAAAAGTTCGGGTCCCCCCTAACTTCAATGGGGTCCGGGGTCAAGTTCGGGTCAAGTACGGGTCCCGAACCCGAACTTTTTTTTCAAGTTCGGCCAAACCTGCCGAACCCGAACATCCAGGTGTCCGCTCAACTCTAGTCACCAGCATATCAGCAGTGTTTAAAAAAAGATTACCAGAGTTAAAATATCTTAAACAGAAATCAAATTTTAGAGACGGTGTCACCCTCACTGACTTTAGGTGCATTTGTGACTACATGGTGACTTGGTGACTCTGTCCAAGATAAAGTGTTTAAAGGGAACCTATCACTTTGCAGATGGTGACAGCATGTTATAGAACAGGAGGAGCGAAGCAGATTCATAGAGTTGCAAGAAAAAGTATGTGAACCCTTTGGAATTATATGGATTTCTGCACAAATTGGTCATAAAATGTGATCTGATCTTCATCTAAGTCACAACAATAGACAATTACAGTCTGCTTAAACTAATAACACACAAAAAATTTAATGTTACCATATTTTTATTGAACACACCATGTAAACATTCACAGTGCAGGTGGAAAAAGTATGTGAACCCTTGGATTTATTAACTGGTTGAACCTCCTTTGGCAACAATAGCTTCAAACGTTTCCTGTAGTTGCAGATCAGACGTGCACGTGAACGGTCAGGAGTAATTCTTGACCATTCCTCTTTACAGAACTGTTTCAGTTCAGCAATATTCTTGGGATGTCTGGTGTGAATTGCTTTCTTTAGGTCATGCCACAGCATCTTAATCGGGTTGAGGTAAGGACTCTGACTGAGCCACTCCAGAAGGCGTATTTTCTTCTGTTTAAGCCATTCTGTTGATTTTCTTCTATGCTTTGGGTCGTTGTCCTGTTGCAACACCCATCTTCTGTTGAGCTTCAGCTGGTGGACAGATGGCCTTAAGTTCTCATGCAAAATGTCTTGATAAACTTGGCCTGACGCAGCAAAGCAGCCCCAAACCATGATGCCCCCACCACCATACTTCACAGTTGGGATGAGGTTTTGATGTTGGTGTGCTGTGCCTCTTTTTCTCCACACATAGTGTTGTGTGTTTCTTACAAACAACTCAACTTTGGTTTAATCTTTCCACAGAATATTTTGCCAGTACTGCTGTGGAACATCCAGGTGCTCTTGTGCAAACTATAAACGTGCAGCAATGTTTTTCTTGGACAGCAGTGGCCTCCTCTGTGGTATCCTCCCATAAAATCCATTCTTGTTCAGTGTTTTACATATCGTAGATTTGCTAACAGGGATGTTAGCATATGCCAGAGGATTTTGTAAGTCTTTAGCTGACACTCTAGGATTCTTCTTCACCTCATTGAGCAGTCTGCGCTGTGCTCTTGCAGTCATCTTTACAGGACGGCCACTTCTAGGGAGAGTAGCAGCAGTGCTGAACTTTCTCCATTTATCGACAATTTGTCTTACCGTGGACTGATGAACAGCAAGACTTTTGGAGATACTTTCATAACCGTTTCCAGCTTTATGCAAGTTAACAATTCTTAATCGTAGGTCTTCTGAGAGCTCTTTTGTGCGAGGCCTCATTCACATCAGGCAATGCTTCTTGTGAAAAGCAAACCCAGAACTGGTGTGTGTTTTTTTTAGGGCAGCTGTAACCAACACCTCCAATCTCATCTCATTGATTGGACTCCAGTTGGCTGACACCTCACTCCAATTAGCTCCTGGAGATGTCATTAGTCTAGGAGTTTACATACTTTTTCCACCTGCACTGTGAATGTTTACATGGTGTGTTCAATAAAAACATGGTAACATTTAATTCTTTGAGTGTTATTAGTTTAAGCAGACTGTGATTGTCTATTGTTGTGATTTAGACAAAGATCAGATCACATTTTATGACCAATTTGTGCAGAAATCCATATCATTCCAAAGGGTTCACATACTTTTTCTTGCAACTGTATATTGTTTTTTGAGGAAAGATTCAGCAAAACTCCTAATTCATATACATTTCTGTTCTTTCTATACCCAGCAGTAGAGATGAGTGAACCTTTTGAAAAAGTTCAGTTCAGACCTGAATCGATTTGGCCCGAACCAAAGTGTCTCCAATTGCCATGGAAATTGGTGCATACCATCCTCTAGTCTCCTAGGAAAACGTATTATCTCTTTTCATAAATTTTTTATGAATTGTTGCTTTTTTCTTTCCCCTCTCTCCTTCCTAAGGAGGAGGTGGATTAGGTCCTTGTGTGGGAGCCAGGCTGACACAATCATTGGAGGGGTCACAATAACTTGGCATTGTTGCTGGGGTTTGTGCCTCGCTGCATCGAAAAGCATTGACCCAGTGAGCTGTAAAAAAAAAAAAAGTACTGTCCCTGCCTGTAACAGCTGATCCGTGTGTCCACTGTGGCGTGCACCTTACCTGACTACAAGAATTGCAAGGAGTGGCCCACATTCTCTGCCGCGTGAGAGCAGACACCATTAAATTGTACAGCAGCGACTGTACCAAAGGCAACTTGGCCAGGTGCAGGTTCAGCTTGTTCTGATTGGGAATGCTGGCCAGTTGTATTTTCATAAAGGAACTGGCGATACACCTCATGTGCTGCAATAGAGCTCTTGTAACTGTGTTTGCGCTAGAATGCCCACATCTTATTTTAATTCTACAAATCAGAATTACAGAGCTAGCAGAAGCCAATCTTGATGTAGATATGGCACGTTTTGTGCCTGCACCCACAGTATCAGCAGCATCACCAGTTAACGATCTGACCACAATATAAGAAGATCTGTCCCTGCCAGTTCTTTTGCAGGTTTTGGCCATACATTGCCTCCACTGTATATTGCAACCGCAGCCACCTACCTTCTCCTCCGATTTCTGCTTCTCCTCTTTGGCACCCCGATCCGGCTATCATGTCCTGTCCAACATACAATCATCATTAGAGTCCTCTCCCTCCTTGCCACTTTAATCAGACTGTTAAATATCATGGTGGGTTATTTGCCCCCCTTTCCATTCCCTGCTCTGTATTTGCACAGAGTGGCATTGTTGCTGCCCCCACCACCAATACCGTGGCCGCAGATGCCACTATTACTAGCACCAACACAGCTATGCATAGGTCCCTTGCTCCCTCCTGAACCACTTCCTCAGCGCAGTCCAAACGATGGCACAAATTGTCAACAGGGAGACTATCTGCCATAGCACATTGTGGGGTTTTGTTGTCCCTTCTTAGGAAAAAAGAAGGCACTACACTAGGGTGGCAGAGTTAAGTCACTGAGAGGCCTCTTTGGGGCCTCAAGGAGGAGAGGCAGGGGGAATACTGTCACCATTGGCTTCAACTCATGGTGTGAGTGTATGGGAGAACAAGGCCTGGGTCTTTTTTAACCTTTCTTTACACCAGACATTTTATTATAAAGCCTAGTGTAAAATCACGATTTTCCTAAATGAAACATCTCAGGTGTGGTACACAATCACACATGTTTTCTGTAAATTAAAGAGAGAGGCACAATTAAATGTTTTTTTTTTTCTACAAACACAATAAATACTGTCATTGACAATTTAATTTAACTGGTGTAAAAAAGGCACTATTGCGTAATATGTGTTTGCTATAATACAAGGCATTTAATGACACAAGACAGATATAATACACTGAAAAAAATATATACACTTGCTCAGCAGCAGAATGCAATTGAGGTGCTGTGCTAGCAATAATAATATGTTGAAAATTTATGGTTTTTTTTTTTGGGGGGGGGCAGCTGTCTCTCTGTTCAAAAGAGAGAAAAAATAATACATTTCACTGCAGGAGGATGGTTTTATAGCACAGAACAGCAATAAAGAGGTTTTGCAACAGCTGTATTATTGAGCATTGTGAGCCAGCCCCCGACTCCCTTAAACTATTTTCACTGATCAAAGACCCTCAGTTTTTTATTTCTATTCTTCCCTTACACTGTCCCTGTTACAGTAAAAGAGATGCTTGCTTGTGACTCTGTACACTGTCTAAAATCATTTTCTGTCAAACACTATTTCTCTACTGTTGGATAAGTAAAAGTGTTCCAAAATTATTACCATATATATATATATATTGTAAAATGTATTTTTTTATTTTCATGCCCCAATTTGCTTAGATAAGTAAACACATTCCAAAGTTACTCCCATGTAAAGTGACATGTCAAATTTGAAAAAGGGCTCTGAGTCCTGAAGGCCAAAATAGGCTTCTTCCTTAATGGGTTAAAGGGGTTGTCTCAGGATAAGAGCTCCTGTCAACATGATCTTGTAGAGCAGGGGTGGCCAACCCGTGGCTCGCGAGCTGCATGCTGCTCCTTGCTCCTTCATTTGCAGCTCGCAGGGGAGTGGTCCGGCCAGCTTTTACTATCTAGGCTGATTGGGGTTAATGTGACTCATTAACCCCAATCTTGCCACTGCCATGTTTTAAACATGATGGGGGTCATTTATTTTTAATGTTAGGCTGGGCACATGTTTTTGGACTGGACCCCATGTACCTTTAATAGTCAGTGACCCCCAAAGTACCATCTCACATAATTTGTTTGAAACCCCCACGGGTGACCGATAAAGAAACAACTCAAATTGAGATGATTACTTACTGATGATTCTTACTGACACACAGGGTTCAGCAAAAACGCTTCCGTTACTGATAATATAACCATCTGCATCTGTTTAAACGGATCCGGTTGTATTATCTTTAACATATCCATCATGAACTCCATTTAAAGTCAATGAGGGACAGATCCGTTTTCTATTGTGGCAGATTGTGCCAGAGAAAACGGATCCGGCCCCATTAACTTGCATTGGGGGCCATGACGGATCTGTCCTGCGGTTTTCTCTCCGGTCTGGGAAACCCACTGAATGGAACGGAATGTATTTTGGAGCACTCCGTTCTGTTCAGTTCAGTTTTGTCCCCATTGACAATGAATAGGGACAAAACTGAAGCGTTTTTTCCAGTATTGAACCGCTATGATGGAACTCAATACCGAAAAACTTTAACGCTAGTGCGAAAGTACCCTTAAAGAATTGCCTCGAGTAGCAACGACTGAATACAATCCAGATGTGAAAAACAAAGATTGCCAGTAGTCTCCCTAAAGTTGTCTACATTACAGGTAGGAAAGTTGGTTTAAATACACTTTTATAACTGAATTGCAGTAATACTGTTGTGTGCACGCATATTTGTGTAAATGTATAGCTTGTGGCTCCTGGCAGTCATACGTTTTTTTTTTTTTTTCTGGCTCTTTGTGTCTGTAAGGTTGGCCACCCCTGTTGTAGAGAAACAGGACATAATGGAGGAGGATTCCCCGTTTAAGACCCCATACTTGTTGACACCTTCCAAACAGTACATACAGTACATTGCATGCAGAGACATTCCTATACAGTTTTAGGGTCCATTCACACGTCTGCAATTCTGTTCCGCATTTTGCAGAACGGAATTGCGGACCAATTCATTTCTATGGGGCCATTCATTTCGATGTGCTGCCCGGATCCGGAAATGCGGATCCGCACTTCCGGGTCCGCATTTGCATTCCCGAAAAAAAATATAGAACATGTTCTATTCTTGTCCGCAATTGCGGACAAGATTAGGCATATTCTATTATAGTGCCGGCGATGTGCGGCACATTGCCCATTTCCGTGTTTTGCGGATCCGCAAAACACATACGGATGTGTGAAGGGACCCTTAATCAGTGGTAACAACCAATATCCAGGATTAAAGAAGATGGCATGTGGTAATCTGCCAATTGCTGCCCTTGGTGCCTTTTAAAAAGGTATTGTCTTTAACGAATCTCCAAAATGAATTATGTTAAAACAATCTTTTTTTTTTTAACAATAATTTTTATTGAAAAGGTTTTCATAAAAAATAGGTTACAGAATGAATGAATGAATGACAATCACATGTACATGTTTGAAACAAGTAAAATTAAGGCAAATGTGAGGCTTCTAAAGAATTAGAAGTTATTACGCAGCATATGACAGAGAATATTAAACCATGTAAAGGGAAAAAGCTTGTCAGGTACATATATAAAGAGATAAGTACTTGTGTAGAAGACATATAGCAATGAGAAAAGACTTATAGTCTAATGGAAGCACTAGGAGGTAGTTTACAACTACTATGATTTAACCATACATCCCATCTTTTTAGGAATGAAGACTTCATATTCCTAGAAGATGCCCACAAACCTTCATATAAGCAGCTATTATCTAGAGATCTGAAAATTCTATTAATATTAGGGAGGTTCCCAGATTTCCAACAAGCAGCAATTTTTAGTCGGGTTGTAAATATTAAGTGGCTGGCTATAGACCTAAAGTGACAGGGAAGGTCTATCAGTCCAACAGACAAAAGAGCCATCTTAGATGAAGGTCTAATAGGTAGTGTTGAGCGCGAATATTCGAAAAGCTAATTTTTTTCGCGAATATCGCAATTTCGAGATTTCGCGAATATTTCGAATATAGTGCTATCACTACTCTTCATGCTAACAAATCAGATTTTTTCTAAAATGGCTGCTGCACATGTTACAAAGAGAAAGTAAGAAGCTCGGGAATGAGGGATCACCCATAATGCCATGCAGCCAGCCAATCGGCAGATAGCCAGCACCTGTGATGTCACAGCCCAATAAAAAATTCCTCTTGATCGGTCCTCCGCCATTTTACATTGTACTTAGTGCAGGTAGAGATGTGACAGGCACTAGGGACAGTGATTAGGAAACAATTTATTCATAAAATATTACTATTGAGTAGTTCAGGGACAACTTAGTGATAGTGTAGGGATTTAATAGGGAGGCATTATCCACAATGTTGGGAAGAGAGCAAGGGCCAATTGGCTAATAGAGAAGCTATTCTATTACACCTTGCTGCATTAATTGAGGTTAGAATGCTTTCTAATACTACGGATTTTAGGTTGTTCGCATTCTTTTATACATAAGTAAATTTCTTAATCCTTTATGGTGTGTAAGGGGTGAAATTATGGCCTGATACTACAGATTTTGGGGGGTTCAAATTCTTTTATACAAAAGTATATCCCTTAATCCTTGATTTGTTTTGTTACCTGTTGGTGATATCTTACAATACTTTCTCACAAACAATAACATTTCTTTAATTTCTTTATAGTCATGGGTTTTGTATGTAATAGAAAAGAAGGGCTTTAAGTGCTAACACCTGCTTTGTGTCTTTCACAATGGATAAGAATATGCAGCATGCTGATAAAATGTTTCCAGCATTCCTGATACACTTCATGCACTAAATTAAAAGTCAAATTATGTTGCTTTTTCAAACCCTAGAAATGTCACAGACATATTACTGCTCACATAAGAAAATTCCCATGATCATATGTTAGCTTCTTAGTCAAAATTTTGTCTGCAAAGTGGTTATAGACTTGAAGTTATTTTGAAAATAATGAAGCCGTAATTATAACACACAGTAGTTTTGTAATGACTTGAAATTGCACAGCTGTTATTTAGGCAGCATGTTAAGCAATGATGGAATGGTGTAACTGCTCACAAAAGGAATCATAAGGTGCCACACAAATGTAAGAAAACAGATTGACTAGAAAGGTGCAATTTTCTAACAGAACTGTAAAATGGACTGTTTAAGGTAATTTTAACTCTCAAGAACATTGAGTACTAGAGGTACTGTCATCTTAAGAACTAGTCTTCCATTATATTTTAACTGTATGATATATAGTAGGTTTGTAAAGCATATAAAGCAGTGTGAAATAGCACTCTTTTACACTGCCTCGTTCAATCTACTTGTTAATATCACTTGATTATTTCTAGTGTTGATCAAATCAAAGTGAAATGAATTGACTTCGATCCAAATTTCAGGAAAAATTTGATTCTCTACGAAGCCAAATTTCCTCGCACTTTATGGTAATAAATATATTTTTTCATGAAATGACAGTAAAAAAATCATCTCATCCATTTGCTCACAAAGAGGCTGTCAAGGCCATCTTGATTGAAGAAACCCTGCAAAATCTTTCACGTGCTGAAATCACAACTTCATCGCACTGGCCAGGCGCAGTGATGTAATCAGTGATGATGTGTAGTAATTAGTGTTGATCGAGCACCAAAGTGCTCGGGTGTTCGGGTCGAACACTTCGGGATGCTCGGGTGCTCTACCGAGCACCCGAGCACAATAGAAGTCAATGGGAGAACCCAAGCATTAAACCAGGCACCCCCTGCTCTGAAGAAGGGAGGGTGTCTGGTTCATAGGAAAAGGTCAGAAATTGACGGAAACACCACCAAAATGGTTCGGGAACAGCATGGGGAGGATGTCTGGATGCATCTTAGACTCCCAGGTCGCTGCTGGGAATGATGTTGTCCGAGTAGTATGCCCCTTTTACAGACTGACAATAATACGCACAAAACCAAAGATAAAATCTATTTTAGAGGAAAAATTGATAGGAAACATTTTTTCCTGTATATTACATAAAGTGCAAGTGCTGCCAAAAATTAAAAGGAAGAGGCACTCCGATACAACCTGTATATCAGATAATGGAGGGCCTCATTCACATTGTGGTACAATTGTTCAGGTAGTGGGACTCCTACACTGATAAAGCCTATGCACTAAGTGAAAGGGCTTCCAAATATTACAAGGAACCGGCACTCCAATACATCCTTTATTACGCATAAAGGAGGGCATCATACACCCTTGAAAAATTATGATTGATGGCCTGCTGGTGACCCTCGAAAACATTAAAAGCAAGGGCCTGCTGGTGACCCTTTAAAATATTAGAGCCGAGGACCTACTGCTGAGCTGACAATCTAAAACATTAAGGGCTCATTCAGACGGCCGTATGCTGTCCGCAAAAATACTGAATGCTATCCGTTTTTTTGCGGATCCGCAAAAAAACGGATCTGCAAAAAAACGGATAGCATTCAGTATTTTTGCGGACCCATAGACTTCAATGGGGCCATGTCCTGATTTTCACGGACAAGTATAGGACATGTTTCATTTTTTTTGCGGATCCGCAAAAAAACGGATCGCATTCAGTATTTTTGCTGACAGCATACGGCCGTCTGAATGAGCCCTAAGGGTGAGGTTCTGCTGCAGAGCTGACTCTCAAAAACATTAGGGGCAAGTGCCTACTGCTGATCTGAGCATCGAAAAAATTATGGTCGAGTGCCTCCTGCTGAGCTGACCATTGAAAAAATTATGGGCGAGTGCCTGCTGCATAGCTAACCATTGAAAAAATTATATGTAAGGGCCTGCTGGTGAGCTGACCCTGTAAAACATTATGGTTGAGGGCCTGCTGGGGAGCTAACACTCAAAAACATTATATGCGAAGGCCTGCTGGTGAGATGACTCTCTAAAAGATTGTAGGTGAGGGCCTGTTGGTGAGCTGACCCTGTAAAACATTATGGTTGAAGGCATGATGGTGAGTTGACCCTCAAAAACATTATATGCTAGGGCCTGCAGGGGAGCTGACCCTCTAAAAGATTTTAGGTGAGGGCCAGCTGGTGAGCTGACCCTCTAAAACATTATGTGTGAGGGCTTGCTGGTGATCTGACCCTCATAAACGTTATATGCAAGGGCCTGCAAGTGGGTTGACCCTCTAAAAGATTGTAGGTGAGGGCCTGCTGGTGAGCTGACCCACTAAAACATTATATGCGAGGGCCTGCAGGTGAGCTGGCCCTCTAGAAGATTGTAGGTGAGGGCCTGCTGGTGAGCTGACCCTCTAAAACATTATATGCGAGGGCCTGCTGCTGAGCTGACCCTCTACAACATTAAGAGCGAGGGCAGACTAATAAGCATGTTGATATGATGGAAGACGAGGAGGACGAGAAAAGAAAGTTTGAACCATATACAATTTTTTGTGGTGGAAGGGGTGCATGGGAATACAGTGTATTCAGTACATTATAAAAAAAACACACATTTAAAGTACCTTTATGTTCAGCCGCTTTCCTCTGGTGGAGTAGAGAAGTCAGGGGCAATCCAGGCCTTATTCATTTTTATAAGAGTCAACCTGCACTAAATACCCGTTCTGACAAAACACTGTAGCAGGGCAGGCCAGCACCTCCAAGGCGTAGAGCGCCAGTTCGTGCCATCTGTCCACCTTGGACACCCAGTAGTTGTAAGTAGTGATGAGCGGCAGGGGTCATATTCGAATTCGGGATATTTTGCGAATATTTTGTAGAATATTTGTAGAATATTCGCAAATTCTAATATTCATTATATTCTAAAAAATTTTTACTCGAAAAATCGGCAACGTAATGATCGCATATTATATAAATAAATGCAAGTTTTCGTAATGGGGATTTTCGTAATGCGAATTTTTATCGCAAATGTTTCAATTGCCAAGTAAAAACATGATTCCTCCCTGCTTCTTGCTTGTGGGCCAATGAGTCATTGGCCCACAAGCAACTTAAGCAGGGAGGAATCATGACTTTAGATGGGAAAAAATTACGAATATTCTAAAAAACTAATATATAGCACTATGTCGAATATATAAATTTTTTCGGATATTCGTAATATTCTAAAACAAGAATATATAGCAATATAGCGAATATTCGAAAAAAAACTAATGTAAAGCAATTTAGCTAATATAGTGCTATAATCTTTTTTTTAATAGTTGTCATTTTTTGCCAATCTGAACTTCAGATGAGAAAAAAATTACAACGATTAGACAAAGAAGATTATAGCACTATATTAGCTAAATTGCGCTATATTCGTTTTTTTTCAAATATTCGCTATATATTCTTGTTTTAGAATATTACGATTATTCGGAAAACGAATATATGCGATATAGTGCTATATATTAGTTTTTTAGAATATTCGTCATTTTTCCCATCTAAAGTCATGATTCCTCCCTGCTTAAGTTGCTTGTGGGCCAATGACTCATTGGCCCACAAGCAAGAAGCAGGGAGGAATCATGTTCTTACTCGGCAATTGAAAATTCGCATTATGAAAATTCGCAATCAACACTACTCCTAAAGTCAAAGATACTGCAGCCTTCTCATTGGCCCACAAGCTAGAAGCAGGGAGGGATCATGTGTACTGATTTAAAAAAAATCTCGAAATTACGAAAATATATCTCTATATTCTAAATATTTGCAAATTCTCGAAGTGCCTATATTCGCGATAAAAATTTGCAATTCGAATATTCCTGATCAACACTAGTTGTAAGGCAGAGGGATCATTGAGGACGCTAACACAGTCTGCTACGTACTCCTTCACCATCTTCCCAAAATTTTCCCTCCTTGTGATAGTAGGCCGCGCATCAGGGTGATGGTGCTGGCGGGGTGTTATGAAACTGTCCCAGGCTTTGGAGAGTGTTTCCCTGCCTCTGTGGGAACTGCTGTGTGTGCCCCTCATCTCCCCTCCTTGTTTGCCCAAGGAACTACGTACTCTGCTGCCAGCGTTGTCAGCTCGAAATTTTTGGAGCATTTTTTACACAAGGACTTTCTGGTATTGCACCATTTTGCTCGTCCTCTCCACCACAGGAATGAGAGATGAGAAGTTCTCTTTGTAGCGGGGGTCGAGAAGGGTGAACAACCAGTAATCGGTGTTGTCCAAAATGAGTAAAACGCGTGGGTCATGGGAAAGGCAGCCTAATATAAAGTCAGCCATGTGTGCCAGAGTCCCAACAGGCAAGACTTCGCTGTCGTCATCAGGAGGATGACTCTTAATCTCCTCATCCTCTTCTGCCCATCCACACTGAACAGATTGAATTAAACTTCCATGAGTACAACCCTCTGTAGCGGAGGCAAACGTCTCCTGCTCCTCTTCATCATCAACCAATTTGCGCTGAGTAGGCGAACTGAGGGTGGTCTGGCTATCATGCTGTGTAATGTCTTCTTCCATTTCCACCTCTTCCACATGCAAAGCATTGGCCTTAATTGTGTGCAGTGAGCGTTTAAGTAGACACAGAAGTAGGATGGTGACGCTGATAATAGCGCTATCGCTGCTCACCATCTGTGTTGATTCCTCAAAGTTTCTTAAAACCTCACAGGTCAGACATCCATGCCCACTCCTCGCTTGAAGAGTGGAAGCTGACTAGAAAGGCGACTGCCATGTTGCAGCTGGTATTCCACTACTGTCCTCTTCTGCTCACAAATCCTGGCAAACATGTGGATAGTTGAATTCCAGCGCGTGCTCACATCGCACAACAGTCGGTGATCTGGCAATTGTCAGCGCTGCTACAGCGTTGACAGACCGGCAGAAGCTGTCGATGACTTGCGGAAATGGCCACACACGCGGTGCACCTTCACCAGTAGCTCAGGCAAATTGTGGTAGGTTTTGAAAAGCCGCTGAACCACTAAGTTGAACACGTGGGCTAGGCATGGAATGTGTGTGAGCTTGCAAAGCTCTAAAGCCGCCACCAGTTTACGGCCATTATCAGACACAACCATGCCTGGTTCTAGGTTGAGTGGCGAGAGCCACAGCTCAGTATGGTCTCTTATCCCCTACCACAGCTCTGCAGCGGTGTGCTGTTTGTCACCTAAACAGATCAGCTTAACCCCTTAAGGACTCAGCCCTATTTCACCTTAAGGACTTGGCCATTTTTTGCAAATCTGACCAGTGTCACTTTAAGTGCTGATAACTTTAAAACGCTTTGACTTATCCAGGCCGTTCTGAGATTGTTTTTTCGTCACATATTGTACTTCATGACACTGCTAAAATTGGGTCAAAAAAGTTAATTTTTTTGCATAAAAAAATACCATATTTACCAAAAATTTTAAAAAATTTGCAAATTTCAAAGTTTCAGTTTCTCTACTTCTGTAATACATAGTAATACCCCCAAAAATTTTGATGACTTTACATTCCCCATATGTCTACTTCATGTTTGTAGCATTTTGGGATTGATATTTTATTTTTTGGGGATGTTATAAGGCTTAGAAGTTTAGAAGCAAATCTTGAAATTTTTCCGAAATTTACAAAAACCAAATTTTTAGGGACGACTTCAGGTCTGAAGTCACTTTGCGAGGCTTACATAATAGAAACCGCCCAAAAATGACCCCATTCTATAAACTACACCCCTCAAGGTATTCAAAACTGATTTTACAAGCTTCGTTAACCCTTTAGGTATTGCACAAGAGTTATTGGCAAATGGGGATGAAATTTGAGAATTTCATTTTTTTGCCTAATTTTCCATTTTAACCCATTTTTTCCACTAACAAAGCAAGGGTTAACAGCTAAACAAGACTGTATCTTTATTGCCCTGACTCTGCCGTTTACAGAAACACCCCATATGTGGCCGTAAACTACTGTACGGGCACACAGTAGGGCGTAGAGTGAAAGGTGCGCCGTTTGGTTTTTGGAGGGCTGATTTTGCTGGACTGTTTTTTTGACACCATGTCCCATTTGAAGCCCCCTGATGCACCCCTAGAGTAGAAACTCCATAAAAGTGACCCCATCTAAGAAACTACACCCCTCAAGGTATTCAAAACTGATTTTACAAACTTTGTTAACCCTTTAGGTGTTGCACAAGAGTTATTGGCAAATGGGGATGAAATTTGAGAATTTCATTTTTTTGCCTAATTTTCCATTTTAACCCATTTTTTCCACTAACAAAGCAAGAGTTAACAGCCAAACAAGACTGTATCTTTATTTCCCTGACTCTGCCGTTTACAGAAACACCCCATATGTGGCCGTAAACTACTGTATGGCCACACAGCGGGGCGTAGAGTGAAAGGTGCGCCGTATGGTTTTTGGAAGCCAGATTTTGCTGGACTGTTTTTTTGACACCATGTCCCATTTGAAGCCCCCCTGATGCACCCCTAGAGTAGAAACTCCATAAAAGTGACCCCATCTAAGAAACTACACCCCTCAAGGTATTCAAAACTGATTTTACAAACTTTGTTAACCCTTTAGGTGTTGCACAAGATTTAATGGAAAATAGAGATACAATTTCAAAATTTCACTTTTTTGGCAGATTTTCCATTTTAATATTTTTTTTCCAGTAACAAAGCAAGGGTTAACAGCCAAACAAAACTCATTATTTATGGCCCTGATTCTGTAGTTTACAGAAACACCTAATATGTGTTCGTAAACCGCTGTACGGGCACACAGCAGGGCGCAGAAGGAAAGGAATGCCATACGGTTTTTGAAAGGCAGGTTTTGCTGGACTGTTTTTTTTGACACCATGTCCCATTTGAAGCCCCCCTGATGCACCCCTAGAGTAGAAACTCCAAAAAAGTGACCCCATTTTAGAAAGTACGGAATAAGGTGGCAGCTTTGTTGGTACTAGTTTAGGGTACATATGATTTTTGGTTGCTCTATAGTACACTTTTTGTGCGGCAAGGTAACAAGAAATAGCTTTTTTGGCACGTTTTTATTTTTTTTGTTATTTACAACATTCATCTGACAGGTTAGATCATGTGGTAATTTTATAGAGCAGGTTGTCACGGACGCGGCGATACCTAATATGTATACCTTTTTTTTATTTATGTAAGTTTTATACAATAACTTCATTTTTAAAACCAAAAAAAGTTTTAGTGTCTCCATAGTCTAAGAGCCATAGTTTTTTCAGTTTTTGGGCGATTATCTTGAGTAGGGTCTCATTTTTTGCGGGATGAGATGACGGTTTAATTGGCACTATTTTGGGGTGCATATGACTTTTTGTTCGCTTGTTATTACACTTTTTGTGACGTAAGATGACAAAAAATGGCTTTTTTTACACCGTTTTTATTTTTTATTTTTTACGGTGGTCACCTGAGGGGTTAGATCATGTGATATTCTTATAGAGCCGGTCGATACGGACGCGACGATACCTAATATGTATACTTTAATTTTATTTATGTAAGTTTTACACAATGATTTCATTTTTGAAACAAAAAAAATCATGTTTTAGTGTTTCTTTAGTCTGAGAGCCATAGTTTTTTCAGTTTTTGGGCGATTATCTTGGGTAAGGTATGATTTTTGCGGGATGAGATGACGGTTTGATTGGTACTATTTTGGCGTACATGTGACTTTTTTGATCACTTTTATTACCTTTTTTGGGAAGTAAGGTGGGCAAAATTTCAATTTTCTCATAGTTTTTATTTTTATTTTTTTATGGTGTTCACCGTGCGGGGAAAGTAACATGACAGTTTTATAGATCAGGTCGTTACGGACGCGGCGATACCTAATATGTGTAGTGTATTTTATTTTTTTAATTTTTATTCAGTGATGAATGTTTTTTTTTTTTATCTTAACTTTTTTCACTTTTTTTAACTTTTTTTTTGACCCAGACCCACTTGGTTCTGGAAGATCCAGTGGGTCTGATGTCTGTATAATACAGTACAGTACAATATATATTGTTCTGTACTGTATTTTACTTACACTGAACAGATCTATGCTTTCAGCATAGATCTGTTCAGCACCATGGACAGCAGGACGCCTGAGCAGGCGTCCTGTTGCCATGGGAACCCTCCCCGTCTGCTCAGAACTTCGCAGACGGGGAAGGGTAAGCACAGGGCTGAGGGGGGCTCTCTGGGGGCTCTCTCCCTCTCCATCGGGGGGCTGCAAAGGCACAGCAGCCCCCCGATGGAGAGGGAGGGAGCTCCCTGACCGACGACAGTTAACTTTTTCCATACAGCGGTCCGTACGGACCGCGGTATGGAAAGGGTTAAACGGCTGACATCTGCATAGATGTCAGCCGTTTATACCAGGGTGCCAGCAATGTGCTGGCACCCTGGTATAACCACTAGAAGCCAACGATCATTCATGGGGAGGCGGGCGGGGGATCGCGATCCCGCCTGCCGCACCGCCCGCCTCCCGCACCGCCCCCACCGCATGCGACACCCCCCCCGCACCACCCGCCGGCATAAAATCGTGCAGGGGTGCAGGGGGGGGGTGAAAAATATTGATTATAGGCACTCAAAAGTTTCTGATCCCCGCGGTCAGGGACCGCGGGCATCAGAAACTGCAAAAAGCGCAGCAAACCGCAGGTCTGAATTGACCTGCGGTTTGCTGCGATCGCCGACACGGGGGGGTCACATGACCCCCCCTGGCGTTGTCACAGGATGCCGGCTGAAGGATTTCAGCCGAAATCCCGTTCCGTTTAACCCCTCGGGCGCCGGAATACTGATTTCAAGTTAGGACGTACCGGTACGCCCTGAGTCCTTAAGGACTCGGGAAATAGGGCGTACCGATACGCCCTGCGTCCTTAAGGGGTTAAGCATGGCCTGTTGACACTTCCCTACTGCAATGCTACACTGCTTCCAGCTACCAACTGATGGCTGACTGGTGCTGCAAGAAGATAATTCTGAGGTGGAAGTGGAGGAGGAGGCAGAGGAGGAGAAGTGGGGGTTGGAACCACTAACGTAGGTGGTTGCGTAAAACCTAATGGAATTAGGGCTCGCAATCCTTGGCGTCGGTAGTACCTATGGCCTGTGGGTGGGTGGCTGGGAATTTGCACTTGCGTCCAAATGCCTGGGGTAAGGACATTTGTACGCTGCACTGGGACATGGAAGTGGATGTGGTCGCTGATGGTGCTTGCAAAGGTCCAGGTGCAGGGCGGGAGGCATTCGGGCCTGCGCCTTCAAGAGGGGATTGACCAGAACGTAACATGGGGAAGAGGAGGCAGTGGTCTGACCCGCAGACACAGATTGTGGACCCAGGCGTTCGGCCCACCTATTACGGTGCTTTGATACCATGTGGCGGATCATGCTGGTGGTGGTGAGGTTGCTAGTGTTCACGCCCCTGCTCATTTTTGTATGGCACAGGTTGCAAATTACAATTCTTTTGTCATCCGCACTTTCCTCAAAAAAGCACCAGACTGCGGAACACCTACGCCTTCGCAAGGGAGATTTCCACAAGAGTGTGCTCCGTAGAACATATGCTGGCCTGTTTGGTGTGGCCTGCCTTCTCCCTTTTGCCACACCACTGCCTCTTTCAGCCTGTTGCGGTGCTGCGGATACCTCCCCCTCTGTACTGCTGTCCTCCCTCGGCTTGTCACCTTCCCAGGTTTGGTCAGTGACTCCATCGTCCACCACCTCCTCTTCCACTTCCTCACTATGCTCATCCTCCTGACTTGTTGACCTAACAACATCCTCAGTTATTGACAACTGTGTCTCATCCTCATCATCAACCTCTTGAGACATTAATTGCCGTTGACTTATTGGCAACTGTGTCTCATCAATATCATCCACCTCGTAAAACACTAATTGCCGTTCCCCACCGTCATCTTCTTGTGACTGTGGATGCTCAAGAGTTTGGAAATCAGGGCACAAGTTCTCATGTTCCTCTTCAAGAGGGCTTGTCGAAAGGCCCAAATGAAGGAATGGCGTTGAGAAGAGCTCCTCGGAATATCCGAGTGTGGGATCACTTGTTTGGCAAGACTCTCCATTGTGGGAGGAAGGAGGATCAGGGTGAGGACTGTGTTGACCAGACTCTTGGCTACTGAGACTGGAATTAGTGGAAGACAGGGTGGTGCTTAATTGACTGGAAGCATTATCTGCTACAATCTAACTGACCACTTGGTCGCACTGGTCTGACTTCGATAGCATTGTCCTGTGCAGCCCTGCAAACTGGGACATGAAGCTAGGTATCTTGAATGATTGTTTTTCTTCTGCTCTGGTAGCAGGCACAGTCTCAACGCACCCAGGGCCACAGCCTCTGCATGCACCATCAGGATCACGGCCACTTCCCTGTCTCTTACTGCTTGCCTTCTTCATATTAAAGGGATTCTGTCATCAGAAATGAGCCCTATAAGCTAAACATATGGCGATGTCCCTTGTAAAACACTGAATCCTAAAGTGAGTTTATCAGATGCCCCTGTGGCTCTATATTAATAAAAAAAGCGGTTTATATCACCTGTCAATCACTTCAAAATGTGTCCAAGGGGACGTCTCATGGTGAAAGGTGCCTGGCTGCAGCCATCTCGTTTAGGTGCCCAGCGCCGCCTTCTGAGCTGAAATCGCCGCCCTCCCTTTCATTCGATCCGCCTACCTCAGGTGACTAACCTTCCTTGTGCCCAGCCACGCCCGCCTGTGAAGAAGCCCAGCACCGCCTATGTCTTCTCCTTTCATCAACAATAGATAGCCATAATCTCGCGATGCGCGAGCTCGTGCATGCGCAGTGCCGGTATAGTGTTCCTTCCCTGTGCTGGCATCAGCCTCAGGGAAAGAACTGCGCATGCGCGAGCTCGCGCATCGCGAGATTACGGCTATCTATCGTTGATGAAAGGAGGAGACATAGGCGGTGCTGGGCTCCTTCACAGGCGGGCGTGGCTGGGCACGGCTGGGCACAAGGAAGCTTAGTCACCTGAGGTAGGCGGATCGAATGAAAAGGGAGGGCGGCGATTTCAGCTCAGAAGGCGGCGCTGGGCACCTAAACGAGATGGCTGCAGCCGGGCACCTTTCACCATGAGACGTCCCCTTGGACACATTTTGAAGTGATTGACAGGTGATATAAATCTCTTTTTTATGAGGGACATCGCCATATGTTTAGCTTATAGGGTTCATTTCTGATGACATAATCCCTTTAAATGTTATATATGCTTGAAAGTATGTCACACATACAGTAGCGTAAAAGTAAAAGGTATTTGGGATGTGGAAACGTCACACAGGAGATATACCGCAGACAATGTCGCTGATGTCAGCAGCAGCTAATAAAAAAATTACAGGGATTATCACAGGTATTTGGAATATGGAAACGTTACACAGGAGAAATACCGCAGATAATGTCGCTGATGTCAGTAGCCGCTAATATAAAATTATAGGGAATGTCACAGGTATTTGGGATGTGGAAACGTTACACAGGAGAAATACCGCAAATAATGTCGCTGATGTCAGCAGCGGCTAATAAAAAATTACAGTGAATGTCACAGGTATTTTGGATGTGGAAACGTCACACAGGAGATATACCGCAAATAATGTCAATGCTGTCACCAGCGGCTAATAAAAAAATTACAGGGATTGTCACAGGTATTTTAGATGTGGAATCGTTACACAGGAAAAATACCGCAGATAATGTCACTGATGTCAGCAGCAGCTAATTTAAAATTACAGGGAATGTCACAGGTATTTGGGATGTGGAAACATTACACAGGAGATATACCACAGATAATGTCGCTGATGTCAGCAGCGGCTAATATAAAATTACAGGGAATGTCAGAGGTATTTAGGATGTGGAAACGTTACACAGGAGAAATACCGCAGATAATGTCACTGATGTCAGCAGCAGCTAATTTAAAATTATAGGGAATGTCACAGGTATTTGGGATGTGTAAACATTACACAGAAGAAATACTGCAGATAATGTCGCTAATGTCACCAGGGGCTAATAAAAAATTACAGGAAATGTCACAGGTATCTTGGATGTGGAAACGTCACACAGGAGATATACTGCAAATAATCTCAATGCTGTCACCAGCGGCTAATAAAAAATTACAGGGATTTTCACAGGTATTTTGGATGTGGAAACGTTACACAGGAGAAATACCGCAGATAATGTCGCTGATGTCAGCAGCAGCTAATTTAAAATTACAGGGAATGTCACAGGTATTTGGGATGTGGAAACGTTACACAAGAGAAATACTGCATATAATGTTGCTGATGTCAACAGTGGCTAATAAAAAATTACAGGGAATGTCACAGGTATTTGATATGTGGAAACGTTACATATGAGATGTACCCCAGGTAGGGCCGGGCCGACACAGAGGCTGGAGAGGCTCCAGCCTCAGGGCGCAGGCCAGCTCCCCAGTCTCTGGGCGGCAGGCAGGCCACTGTCCACGTCGCTGCTGCTGCCGCGCCTGCCGGGCTGCCGGCCGCGCTGGAGGACGGAGGGAGTAGTGAGCACTTGGCACTGACTTACGTGCTCCCTCCCCGCTCCGCCTCCTGGCTCGGCTGCTCCGCTGCTCTGGTCTCTGCTCAGTCGCTTGCCTGACTGGCTGCGTACAGCGCGCACTTTGACCTGACCCGCTGTACGCAGTCAGGTCACATGTGCGCCCTCTGGAGACCGGGAGCAGCGCGGGCAGCAGCAGGCAGCAGCACAGCACTGTGTCATGACCCTGCCCAGGCCCCAGCATGGATAGAGTGTGAGAGTCTGCCCTGAAGTGAAGTAAGATAGTTCTTAAATAAAGATAATATTCTTTTCCGTCTGATC
Organism: Bufo bufo; assembly: GCF_905171765.1. Lineage (NCBI taxonomy): Eukaryota > Metazoa > Chordata > Amphibia > Anura > Bufonidae > Bufo > Bufo bufo. Next base: position 303,709,720 of record NC_053390.1, on the reverse strand, counting down.
TGAGGTCTGATGGGGTTTTGGATGGGGTAAAATTACAAGGAACGCCCCGGGGGGGGGGGGGGGGGGCGCACTTGGGCAGCTCAGCCTCTGTTGGTGGTGGACCTTGTCCCAGCCCTGACCCCCATGTAATGTCACTGTCCACAACGGACACGGTCTACGAAAAAAGTACACTGGATGTCACTGATATTTTTCTGATGTGCACACGTTACACAGGAGATGTAGCGCAGTTAATGTCACTGTCCGCATTGGACATCATCTACGGAAAAGTCACACTGGATGTCACAGATATTTCTGGGATGCGCACACGTTACACAGGAGATGTAGAGCAGATAATGTCTGCAGCGGCCTAACTACTGCACGCTATTTAGGGCAGGATGAGCTAAAAATAGATATTGCTGCCACACACAATAGTCCATAAAAGGACTTTTGGGTCTGTAAATTTTTGCAATTTAGTGCAGGTTGCGCTAAAAATATATATTGCTGCTGCCACACACAACAATAGTCCTTAAAAGGACTTTTGGGTCTGTAAAGTTTTAGCAATTTAGAGCAGGTTGCACTAAAAATATAGATTGCTGCTGCCACAGACAACAATAGTGCTTAAAAGAACTTTTGGGTCTTTCAACTTAAAAAAAAAAAAAATTCACTCCCTACACTATCTTTCCCTTCTTTAGCACAGCTCTCCCTGACTAACACTTAGCCGAACACGTGTCATAGGGTGCTATATAGCACCTGATGACGCATTCCAGCCAGCCAATCACTGTAATGCCAGTAACGAACATGGCTACGGCATTACAGTGAAGGGCAGTACTTATCTGCATGTTTATTGGCTGCGTAGCAGCCAACAAACGTGCGGGGAGGAGACTCGAGCACTAGGCTAATGCACATGCGGTATTCGGCCGAGTATTGAGATGCTCGAGCCGAACTAGTGTTCGGCCGAGCATGCTCGATCAACACTAGTAGTAATAAGCAAAGTTTACAAGAATTCAATTTGCTGCTTTGCCAAATTTCACATTTCACATTTCTTTGTAAGTAGATTAAAGTAGAAGCGATTGGGCCATCCCCAATTATTAAACCCCTCTGATGCCGCGTTCATCATGGTTCTCGGCATCTGAGATGAAAAATTTGGTCTTCCAGGGGTTAATCAGTTGGGGGAAAAAATTACAAAAATTATACGTTATCCATTTGAGTAAGCCATCTTGATTGAAGATTCATCACAAAATCTAACGTGGTGCATGATGATTTCATCACGCTGGCTGGCGTGGTGACATCATAAGTCACTGCGCAAGAGATTTTGTGCGGGATCTTCAATCCAGATGGGCACATCAAATGGATGAGCCTAGTATGTTGTTTTTTTTAACCGCCATTTCAGGGAAATTGATTTGTTACCACGAAGCACAAGGAAATTCAGCTTTGCAGAGAATCAAATTTTCACAGAATTTTCGAATCAAAGTCCACTCTGAATACTTCGATTCACTCAACCCTAATAATGTCACCATGACCAGCCAGTGTGACGACGTGGTAACGACATTAAGTCACTGCGTGAGATTTAGAGTGGTTTCTTATTTCAAGATGCCTGTGACGGCCTCTTCACAGTTTTTCCATTTGCTTTTTACTTCACTTTTGTTTCTTTTCTTTAAAAATATCTTTAAAATTGGAAGAAATTTTATTAAAACTAGAGACCTGTTGTGTTACAGAGGATGTCCGGGTTCAGAGCTGAACCCGAACATATCCCCTTCTTCCCCCACTTAGCCCCTTTGAGATGAGAATCTGAATCACCCAGGGCAAGGTTTTTTCATTAGATCTGATGAAGTACCAGGTCTCTACTAAGCAGAGGCTTCCGCCTAGCAGTGTTCCTGGTGACGTCACCGGCCCTGAGGGCTAAAGCTCACCCATCAGTGCTGCCTAGCAGAGCACCACCTAGCAGAGACTGGATACATCACCGGATATAAAAGTCCTCGCCCTACGCAGTTCAGCACAGGGCAAGGTAGAGCATTACAGCATGAATTGTTGTGATGCTCATGTCAGAGGGGCTGAGTGGGGGAAGAAGGGGTTATGTCTGGGTTCAGCTCTGAACCCGAACAACCCCTTTTAGTGTTTATAATTAAATTGCTGCTACACTGGCAAGAATATCTCCATTAGGTAGTATGTTACATTCAGAGATGAGTGAATCTATTAGCAGATTTGGAGATTCCCAAATCTTTTCTGGTAAAAGAGCACCCAGCACATAAGCAATCATTAGTGTTCTGTCTCCACCAGGAAGGAGGTAACTGCAGTGAGTTGCGGCCAAGCAATAACTGCAGATTGCGGCGGCAATTATAAAAATAGATACAGTTACATCTTCTGACACTGTATCAGTGTCACGGGCGGTGTTGCAGAAAGATGGAACTTATAAATAAAGATCCGACTGGCTTGATCACAAACTAAGGAGCATATGGGTGAGCCCTATAAAACCCCTAGCGCTCTCCCTGACTGCTATGCCCATGCAAAGGTCTTTATGGTAGACGATTGCATGCCCACGTACCTTATACTGTGTGACAACTGAAAACCCTATAATAGTGAGGGGACACGACCACCGGTTCCCTGCACTTAATACGGATGGAGTCAGGGTCACCTAGAATCAAGCCAGCAAGGAAACACAAATAAAGGAAAAGGACTTATCTGAGGAATCAGCAGTAGAAGCCTCCAGCAATGAACAACTCATCCAGGAAGAAGTATAAACCGCAAAGTGAGGCAGTATGGGAGGGTATAAAAAGGGAGACAATTAGTGTAAATAGGTTTACAGCTGGGAGAAGGAAAGGAGATGACAAAGTGAAACCAAAACAAAGAACCTCATGCAAGAGGTAGAGAAGAACGTCTAACAGACCTTCTCACAGAACTGGCGGTGACAATCAGAGGGGACACCGCCTAGTCTGCCTCCCGCCTTCTAGCTCCGCCTCCCGCCTGCTAGCTCCACCACGCATGATTCCTCTGGATTGCCACAACCCCACCAGTGTGACCAGTAATGAAATAAGTGACTTGAGGACAGTGCAGAGGTGTATGTGTGTGGAGGTGGAGGAAGGGGGTCACTCAGCTTTCCCAGGCTATTCATATGCCATTCAGAACAGGAGGAAAGCTGGGTGCCATTATGTAATGTTAGTGTGGAGCAGTTGGATCTAGACGTGTAACATCCTTTATATAGAAACATAGAAACATAGTTAAAGTGGCATCAGAGATCACCAAGGGTCAAGCCAAGTAATTGTAAGTTTTCATGTGGAGTATGTTTGTTATACACAAATAGCATACACTGTGCCACACAATATACAGTATACCTCTACACTGTGTAGGGGTTATACTGTTTATTGTACAGCATGGCGCAGGGGTTATATTGTCCGGCATGGTGTAACCTTCATACATTTGATGTACAGTATACATTATAATCCTTGTACCATGCCATACAACATACATTATAATCCATACACCATGCCACAGTATAATATACAATATTGTTCATAAACATGCTATACAATATATATTATAATCCTATATATACTGTACAGCATGGTGTATGAACTATAACGTATATTGTATTTTACAGTAGTATGATTAGCTGGTGAAAATTATTAGTGCCCCCCCCCCATTTTTGACTGTGTATCTTCTGTGCCCCCCTATATATTGATCCTAGAGTTGCCACTAATCATGCAATGTCACTCTGATTTTCTGCAAGGCATAAATGCAGATAATAAGAACATGGAAAGGCAGGGGGAGGGGTTCACTCAGCTTTCCCAGAGACTCATGTCTTTGCACATGTGTCATGCAGGATAGCGAGTAATGTCACTGTCTCCCAGCTGTCCTGCATGACACAGACGATGGGGGGAAGGGGGGCACTCACTTCCTCAAACTTTTCTCATGTCTCTGCACATGTGCCATGCTGTAGAAGAAGAGGTTTCTGATCAGGCGCAAAATCACAGGCTCCAATACGTCTCTTATGGGTGAATCTTCTTTAATTACATAAAAGATGAAGATGTATAGAACAACGCGTTTCGGAGCTCAAAATGTCCCCTTCATCAGGTTAACAGTAGTCACAGTAAAGAATAGTGGATACAGGTATACAGTTGCAAGAAAAAGTATGTGAACCCTTTGGAATGATATGGATTTCTGCACAAATTGGTCATAAAATGTGAGCTGATCTTCATCTAAGTCACAACAATAGACAATCACAGTCTGCTTAAACTAATAGCACACAAAGAATTTAATGTTACTATGTTTTTATTGAACACACCATATAAACATTCACAGTGCAGGTAGAAAAAGTATGTGAACCCCTAGACTAATGACATCTCCAAGAGCTAATTGGAGTGAGGTCTCAGCCTACTGGCGTCCAATCAATGAGATGAGATTGGAGGTGTTGGTTACAGCTGCCCTGCCCCATAAAAAAACACACACCAGTTCTGGGTTTGCTTTTCACAAGAAGCATTGACTGATGTGAATGATGCCTCACACAAAAGAGCTCTCAGAAGACCTACAATTAAGAATTGTTGACATGCATAAAGCTGGAAAGGGTTATAAAAGTATCTCCAAAAGCCTTGCTGTTCATCAGTCCACGGTAAGACAAATTGTCTATAAATGAAGAAAGTTCAGCACTGCTGCTGCTCTCCCTAGGAGTGGCCATCCTGTAAAGATGACTGCAAGAGAACAGCACAGACTGCTCAATGAGGTGAAGAAGAATCCTAGAGTGTCAGCTAAAGACTTACAAAAGTCTCTGGCATATGCTAACATCCCTGTTAGCGAATCTACGATACGTAAAACACTAAACAAGAATGGATTTCATGGGAGGATACCACAGAGGAAGCCACTGCTGTCCAAAAAAAACATTGCTGCACGTTTACAGTTTGCACAAGAGCACCTGGATGTTCCACAGCAGTACTGGCAAAATATTCTGTGGACAGATGGAATTAAAGTTGAGTTGTTTGGAAGACACACAAAACACTATGTGTGGAGAAAAAGAGGCACAGCACACCAACATGAAAACCTTATCCAAACTGTGAAGTATGGTGGTGGGGGCATCATGGTTTGGGGCTGCTTTGCTGCGTCAGGGCCTGGACGGATTGCTATCATCGAAGGAAAACTGAATTCCCAAGTTTATCAAGACATTTTGCAGGAGAACTTAAGGCCATCTGTCCACCAGCTGAAGCTCAACAGAAGATGGATGTTGCAACAGGACAAGGACCCAAAGCATAGAAGTAAATCAACAACAGAATGGCTTAAACAGAAGAAAATACGCCTTCTGGAGTGGCCCAGTCAGAGTCCTGACCTCAACCCGATTGAGATGCTGTGGCATGACCTCAAGAAAGCGATTCACACCAGACATCCCAAGAATATTGCTGAACTGAAACAGTTCTGTAAAGAGGAATAGTCACAAATTACTCCTGACCGTTGTGCACGTCTGATCTGCAACTACAGGAAACGTTTGGTTGAAGTTATTGCTGCCAAAGGAGGTTCAGCCAGTTATTAAATCTAAGGGTTCACATACTTTTTCCACCTGCACTGTGAATGTTTACATGGTGTGTTCAATAAAAACATGGTAACATTTAATTTTTTGTGTGTTATTAGTTTAAGCAGACTGTGATTGTCTATTGTTGTGACTTAGATGAAGATCAGATCACATTTTATGACCAATTTGTGCAGAAATCCATATCATTCCAAAGGGTTCACATACTTTTTCTTGCAACTGTATATAGAGGAAAAAAAAACGCCAAAAAACAGGTTACCTGTGGGCTGCCCATAGATGAATCATATTATATACATTGCTAATTATTGCTGGTGGTGTGTAAGTGAAAGAAATACAGATAATGATAGGTGATTCTGTACTGTACATTAGTGAACCTAAGATCGATAAGCTGAGATCACATGAAGGGAGTATATATAAAATTTCAAGATAAAGGCATTTCAAGATAAAGGAAAACTCCAACACTGGGTCGAGACTTGAGCCTAATACTATATCCCCTGATACGGAACAGATTGTAGCTTTACCCCCTTTACCATCTGGCCTAAAACCACCATCAACTTTTTATCCCATCCACCACAAGGGAAATTTCCTTGATACTTTTTATTCTGTAGTTTCAAATGATTTCAGGGATATTAATCACAAACCAGAAATAAGGCAAAACATGAAACTATCTGAGAAACTAGCCCTGAAAAAACTACAATCAGATACCGATCTTATCATTAGAAATGCCGATAAAAGGGGGGGTATCGTCATCCAGAACCGTGAAGATTACGCGAGGGAAGCCCTAAATATTCTATCCAACGATAAATATTACCTACCCCTTGAGTGTGATCCCTCCGAAACACATTTAGAAGAATTTAAGACTCTAATCAAATCTGGATATCTCTGTCTGAATAAGAAAGAAATGGAATATATTATGGTAAAAGAGTTCACACCAGCTACTTTTTACCATCTTCCTAAGATCCACAAGGACATTCAAAACCCGCCGGGTCGACCCATAATATCAGGAGTTTCTTCCCTCACACGGAACCTGTCACATTACATCGACATCCATCTACAGAAACATGTTCTTAATTTAAAATCCCATTTAAGAGACTCTGCATCCCTCATTTCCCTACTCAAAGACATGAAGTGGTCAGATAGCTACCATTGTGTGACTTTGGATGTTTCAGCATTATATTTGAACATCTCCTGCGACCTGGGCATGAAGTGTACATCCAGTTTTCTAGATAATGACTCAGAAATGCCTGCTACACAAAAGACATTTATCATGAGTGGCATCGAATTTATACTTACGCATAACGTATTTACATTTCAAAATGACATTTATAAACAAATACGTGGGACCGCTATGGGGACGCGTTTTGCGCCTAGATTTGCGAATCTTTTTATGGGGGCGTTTGAGGAGAAATTCATATATCAATCAAGCTTCTGGGCCGACAACAATATTGTCTTCTTCCGCAGATATATATCGACGATTTGATTTTCATTTGGAATGGGGACTCAGCATCTATTGATAAGTTTATTTCGTATCTCAACACCAACGACTGGGGAATCACTTTCACTGGAACATCTAACAATAAAAAAAACTGAGTTTCTCGATTTGGAAATCTTTATTCAGGATAGCAAAATAAATACACGCACATTTTTCAAAAGGTCGACAGCAATAGCTATCTAGACTTCAAAAGCACATATTATAGAAAATGGAAGACGAACATCCCCTTCAGTCAATTCAAACGACTTAGACGAAATTGTACTCGTGAGGACGACTTCTACCAACAGTGCGATACTCTGGCCTCCAGGTTCACCCAAAAAGGCTATCCCCCGAATATCATTTCTGGCGCAAGAGAAAAGGCCACAAAACTTACCCAAGATGAATGTCTGATCCCAATGTCTAAAAAGAAGAAAGAGATTAATAATGGGAAATACTGTTGCAATTTTATCACTACTTATAACCAAAATCATTTGTCGATAAAAGCGGTTTTAGAAAAACATTGGCACATTCTAAAAAGAGACCCCATCCTAAATCAAATCATTCCAGAATTCCCGAAACTCACGTACAAAAGAGCACGTACCCTCAAAAACATTCTTGCACCCAGTAAACTGAATCCTGTTTCATACCACATTCAGAATCACGAGACCACTGTCCCCAAAGGCAGCTCCAAGTGCGGACACACAAGATGTCTATGCTGCTCCAGTATATGTCAAGTATCTATTTTTCACAGTCGAGTGAGTGGGGAGTCATTCCCCATTTTGAGCAGTGTAAACTGTGAATCCAGCCACGTCATATATCTCTTAGAGTGTCCGTGCCATCTACAGTATGTGGGGCGCACGATCCAAACACTGCGGAATAGACTGAATACACATAGATCAAAGATTAAAAGAAAATACTGGAAACACACTGTATCCAGACACGCTGCGGAGCATCATGAGGGTAGTTCAGCCGGATTTAAGGTGACCCCAATTGAACAAATCCCAAGTCACCTACAAAAAGACATCCAGCACATTAGACGTAGGGAAATGTACTGGATCTTTAAGTTGAATAGTTTGCATCCATACGGACTTAACAAAGCTTTTGAGATCAACCTATAAAAAGTCCTGGACTAGCATCTTATATATTCGTATACATTTTTAAACATTTTAAATATATCTATATAAATTTGATATATACTCCCTTCACGGGAACAGCCACCAGGAGAGAAAATACAGGGAAGCAGAGCGCATGCGCCGAGCGCTCACTTAGTATCCAGTCTGCTCTAATCACATGACCGCACTGCAGCGGTCATGTGATCTCAGCTTATCGATCTTAGGTTCACTAATGTACAGTACAGAATCACCTATCATTATCTGTATTTCTTTCACTTACACACCACCAGCAATAATTAGCAATGTATATAATATGATTCATTAGTTGAAAAGCTTTATTCTTATTTGTGATATTTTGCCTATGGCTAGCCCCTCCCATCTATGAGCAGCCCACAGGTAACCTGTTTTTTGGCGTTTTTTTTTCCTCTATATATACCTGTATCCACTATTCTTTACTGTGACTACTGTTAACCTGATGAAGGGGACATTTTGAGCCCCGAAACGCGTTGTTCTATACATCTTCATCTTTTATGCAATTAAAGAAGATTCACCCATAAGAGACGTATTGGAGCCTGTGATTTTGCGCCTGATCAGAAACCTCTTCTTCTACAAGCAAGCTTTGGGGGATTGGGCCTCCGATCCCAAAGATATCTCTTCTGCGGCTGCATTCACGTATCCGAAAGGTCTCTATATACCTACATACCTACAATAGAGTTGTGTCTATTATTGCACAACCTAAAAAGGTGAGCACCTCTACTTATTTAACAATTCAGTTTGTACTGAACATACTACCCTATTGTGCGCCCCCCACACCTTTCTTTTGTCTCTACGTTCCCCTCCTGACCGAGGTGAACTCTAGATTCGCCCGTGGTTACCAAGACATGTGCCATGCTGGACAGCAGGAAAGTTGGGTGGTATTACATCATGTAATGACCCAGATTCTTGTTAAAATATGCTGAACACCGCCAGAACCTACCAGATCCCATTCACTATAATAGGTCTGTTGGGTTCCGGCATGAGTACTGCCATTTTGTAGAACAAAATACTGCTGCATGAGATGGGGCAGGTCGAGAAGTTAGGGAGGGTAGTGAGAGGAGCCAGGGCGTATAGTGGGGGAGACTAGGAACGGGCATGGGGGCCTAATCTAAATTCTTGCTATGGGGCCCAATGATTTCTATGTACGCCCCTGCTTAGGGGGATTTGTGGTGGATGACACTTATGGGGGATCTGTGGATGACATTTATGGGGGATCTGTGGATGACATTTATGGGGGATCTGTGGATGACATGGTATGTAGCTGGAGGGAGAAAACGTGGCCTTACCACAAGGAAGGGTACAGTCTGTATAAATAGGTGGCCAACAAAAAAGTGGCGGGTCAAATGGCGTGGTCAATAGGCGGAGTCAAGGGTGCGGCAAAATTAGCTTTTGCCTAGGGTGGCAAAAATACTTGCACCAGTTCTACACGTGATTCCCCGATCCTCCCCCCTGCAGCCCTCAATGTGCCCCCTTATTTTATTTACTTAGGGGGCAATTCCCCAATCCTCCCCCTCCTCTCCCTCTCTAATTTTCAGGATGGCCAAGCCGTTTAACCCCATCCATGCCGCGGTCCATAGGGACCGCGGTATGAAAGGGGTTGCCAGTGAGGGAGCTCCCTCCCTCTCCCATCGGGTGCTGCTGTGCCTTTGCAGCCGCCCGATACTTGAAAAGATCACAGAGGGAGGGCCCCTCCCTCCCTCCCTCCCTCACCCATCAGCGGCTGCTCTGTACTGGCAGCCGCTGATGGTTACCATGGCAACCTGACGCCTTCACAGGCTTTCGGCTTGCCATGGTATAGCTAAGCTGGATCAGGCTTCTGCTAAAGGCAGCAGCAGCTTGATCAGCCTGTGTGTGAAGTCACAGTACACTACAGTACACTATATAATGTCAGTATATAAATTTAAAAACAGGCACTCACCATCTAACAGTTTAAAATAGTTTTTGATTTATTAAGAAATACAACAAAATTTACCCCTACAATATTCTGTGATTAAAATATTTTCAATATTCGGCGATAAAGATTATTCTGCGATTAATATAACTTTGAATTTCAACTCTTTGCAGTCAAATAAAAATTACAATTAAATAAGTGCATTACACTACTCATATAGGGTGGCACAGTACATTGCACGGCGCACGCACAGTGCCCCAAATTGGAAGTAAGAGGACCGACCAACCATGAGCTGATATCATGATGACATACTATGTGCCTGACTATGTGGAACAATGGGATGAAAATCCCAACTGAGTTCGACAGCACTAATGTCAATCTATGTGACTGATGGTGATAAAGTGACTGATGGTGATAAAGTGACTGATGCATATGGATGAACCTCATAATTTCCTGTGTAGGTGGGCGTTATGGATGGGGGTGCCGCTCCTCGACGCGAGTTTCGTCGCCTGTGACTTCCTCAGGAGGAGTGACCTGAGGAAGTCACAGGCGACGAAACTCGCGTCGAGGAGCGGCACCCCCATCCATAACGCCCACCTACACAGGTAATGATGAAATTCAGATGAGGTTCATCCATATGCATCAGTCACTTTATCACCATCAGTCACATAGATTGACATTAGTGTGGTCGAACTCAGTTGGGATTTTCATCCCATTGTTCCACATAGTCAGGCACATAGTATGTCATCATAATATCAACTCATGGTTATTATAGTCTCCATCATTTAGTTATTGGGTGTTATAGATGTGGATAACTTTGGATATTCTCACCTAATAAGCTATTTGTATTTGTGTCTTGTACACTTTTTAAACTAATCTCAATAAATATATATTTTTATTCAAGGAATTATACATACTCTTTTCTTGTTGTTGTTGAAAAGTATGAGATAGATATGAGAAAGATAGATAGATAGATAGATATGAGATAGATAGATAGATATGAGATAGATAGATAGATAGATAGATAGATAGATAGATAGATAGATAGATAGATAGATATGAGATAGATGGATAGATTAATAGATAGATAGATAGATAGATAGATAGATAGATATGAGATAGATAGATATGAGATAGATATGAGAAAGATAGATAGATAGATATGAGATAGATAGATAGATAGATAGATAGATAGATAGATAGATAGATAGATAGATAGATAGATAGATATGAGATAGATATGAGATAGATATGAAATAGATAAAAGATAGATAAATAGACAGACAGATGCTGACTTGATGAAATGACACCTGCGGTGCTGTTGTTACTATGGTATCACAGTTGGCCAGGGATGTCATGTGACCACTCCTCTGAAGATGCTTGCTGTGATGCATGCTGGAATGTTTACTTTCACTTTGCAGCTGCTCCGCCCACACAGCCTCTCATCTATGAGAGCATACTATGCTGAACACATTAGAAAAATTATACATACACAGTATATCTATCATTATACTAATATCTCTTGGCTTTAGTTATTATCTGGGGCCATTTATTTATTTTTTATGCATAAGGTGGCCAACCCCTTTAATTTTCTTTGTGATCATCTAAGGTGATCATTAAAGCCTACTAGGCCAAAAATGGGCCCACACTGCAGAATCATTGTTTTCACTTAACTGTCACTGAACTACCTCAGCACGACCATAGGCTTTGAAAAACCGCCATCGCCTGCAATCTCCCAAACGTGCGCACGAGCACAGTCATCACTACACCAAGATTGACGCATAGAGGAATAAAATTTATGTCATGAGTGTGTCAACTATTGACAACTCTTTGCGGTTGTCTAAACTCTATTCAATACACGTCCCCTGATAGGGGACGTAACAGGGATTAAACTGATAGGAATAGTACTACTCAACACACCACTCATATCTGGTGGCACAGTACATTGCACGGCGCACGCGCAGTGCCCCAAATTGGAAGTAAGAGGACCGACCAAGCATCTTTTTCCATTTCCCGGTTCCTAAAATCTATTCCATACACCACACCGGCCCCTGATAGGGGACGTAACAGGGATTAAACTGATAGGAATAGTACTACTTAACACACTACTCATATAGGGTGGCACAGTACATTGCACGGCGCACGCGCAGTGCCCCAAATTGGAAGAAAGAGGACCGACCAAGCATCTTTTTCCATCTCCAAGTTCCTAAAATCTATTCCATACAACGGCCGCTGATAGGGGACAAAACAGAGATTAAACTGGTAAGAACAGATTTTTTCAATAAAAAAAAAAAGAGGACAGCCTCTGCAGAGCTGGGTATTTTTTGGCCGCGTTACTGAAAGCTCATGCACAATGGCTGTAGGCTAATGCGTCCTTTTGCGGAGGTGACAAACCTGGTCAGTTAAACCCAAGGCAACATCATCGACCTCATCCCATATGTGTTTTTTCTGGAGCGTGCCCTGCGAAGAGTGCTGGATCAGGCCGTAGATGAGCATGAAGAGGAAGAGTTGTGGTCACCATCACCACCAGAAGCAGCCTTGTCATCGTCGATTGCTGGACCTGCGGCAACGCAGAGAGAGGAGTCTGAAGAAGAGAAGTCAGAGGAGGAAGGTGGCTTTGAGGAGGTGCAAGACCAACCACAGCAGGCATCCCAGGGGGCTTGTTGTCACCTTTCGAGGACCCTTGGTGTTGTACGTGGCTGGGTGGAGGAAGAGACCTTCAATGACGTCAGTGAGGACAAGGAATGGGACAAGGCTAGCTTGGTATCCAACCTTGTGCAAATGGGGAGTTTGCGGTTGTGCAAATGGACTGTTTGCGGTGTGTTATACGGGGAGTTTGGTCTGTCACTGTGAAACGGGCGTAACCCTTACACTACCTGATCGATACAACATCATACCTGATGTTTTAAAGCACGTTATTCCAAACAATTTAGGAATGTTAGGTGATTTATGCCCTTTATGGATTAAAACCCTGACTCTGCATCAATTACGTAATTTTCCATGGGAGTTTTGCCATGGGTCCCCCTCCGGCATGCCACAGTCCAGGTGTTAGTCCCCTTGAAACAACTTTTCCATCACTATTGTGGCCAGAAAGAGTACCTGTGGGTTTTAAAATTCGCCTGCCTATTGAAGTCTATGGCAGTTCGTCCGGCACTTCTTCACACAATGTGCTGACGACAAGACCCGAGTGGTTTGCACGCTGTGCCATCAGAGCCTGAAGCGAGGCATTAACGTTCTGAAACTTAGCACAACCTGCATGACCAGGCATCTACATGCGAGACACAGGATGCAGTGGAGTAAGCACCTTCAAAACCAAGAAAGGGCTCAGGCTCCTCCTGCTCCCTCTTCTGCTGCTGCCTCGGCCTCTTCCTCCACCTCTGGAGGAACGTTGGCACCTGCCGCCCAGCAAACAGAGGATGTGCCACCAACAACACCACCTCCGTCACCAAGCATCTCTACCATGTCACACGGAAGCGTTCAGCTCTCCATCTCACAAACCTTTGATAGAAAGCGTAAATTCCCACCTAGCCACCCTCGATCCCTGGCCCTGAATGCCAGCATTTCTAAACTAATGGCCTTTGAAAATCTGTCAGTCAGGCTGGTGGAGACAGACAGCTTCAAACGGCTCATGTCGCTTGCTGTCCCACAGTACGTCGTTCCCAGCTGCCACTACTTCTCCAGGAGAGCCGTGCCCTCCCTGCATAACCAATCATCGGATAAAATCAAGTGTGCACTGCGCAACACCATCTGTGGCAAGGTCCACCTAACCACAGATACATGGACCAGTAAGCACGGCCAGGGACGCTATATCTCCCTAACTGCACACTGGGTAAATGTAGTGGCGGCTGGGCCCCAGGCGGAGAGCTGTTTGGCGCACGTCCTTCCGCCGCCAAGGATCGCAGGGCATCATTCTTTGCCTCCTGTCTCCTCCTACTCAGCTTCCTACTCGGCTTCCACCTGCTCATCAGTCAGCCACACACCTTCACCACCAACTTCAGCACAGCCAGGGGTAAACGTCAGCCGGCCGTTCTGAAACTGATGTGTTTGGGGGACAGGCCCCACATTGTGCAGGAGTTGTGGCGGGGTATAGAACAACAGACCGACGAGTGGTTGCTGCCAGTGAGCCTCAAGCCCGGCCTGGTGGTGTGCGATAATGGGCGAAATCTCGTTGCAGCTCTGGGACTAGCCGGTTTGACGCACATCCCTTGCCTGGCGCATGTGCTGAATTTGGTGGTGCAGAAGTTCATTCACAACTACCCCGACATGTCAGAGCTGCTGCATAAAGTGCGGGCCGTCTGGTCGCGCTTCCGGCGTTCACACCCTGCCGCTGCTCGCCTGTCTGCGCTACAGCGTAACTTCGGCCTTCCCGCTCACCGCCTCATATGCGATGTGCCCACCAGGTGGAACTCCACCTTGCATATGCTGGACAGACTGTGCGAGCAGCAGCAGGCCCTAGTGGAGTTTCAGCTGCAGCACGCACGGGTCAGTCGCACTGCGGAACAGCACCACTTCACCACCAATGACTGGGCCTCCATGCGAGACCTGTGTGCCCTGTTGCGCTGTTTCGAGTACTCCACCAGCATGGCCAGTGGCGATGACGCCGTTATCAGCGTTACAATACCACTTCTATGTCTCCTTGAGAAAACACTTAGGGCGATGATGGAAGAGGAGGTGGCCCAGGAGGAAGAGGAGGAAGAGGAGTCATTTTTAGCACTTTCAGGTCAGTCTCTTCAAAGTGACTCAGAGGAGGTTTTTTTGCAACAGCAGAGGCCAGGTACAAATGTGACCAGCCAGGGCCCACTACTGGAGGACGAGGAGGACGAGGATGAGGAGGAGGTGGAGGAGGATGAGGATGAAGCATATTCACAGCAGGGTGGCACCCAACAGCAGCTCGGGCCCATCAATGTTGCGTGGCTGAGGGGAAACACAGGACGATGACGATACGCCTCCCACAGAGGACAGCTTGTCCTTACCTCTGGGCAGCCTTGCACACATGAGCGACTACATGCTGCAGTGCCTGCGCAACGACAGCCAGAGTTGCCCACATTTTAACGTGTGCGGACTACTGGGTTGCCACCCTGCTGGATCCTCGGTACAAAGACAATGTGCCCTCCTTACTTCCCTCACTGGAGCGTGATCGGAAGATGCGAGACTACAGTGCACGCTGGTAGACGCGCTACTGAGAGCATTCCCGACTGACGCCGGGGGACAAGTGGAAGCACAAGGCGAAGGCAGGGGAGAAGGAAGAGGTCGCCAACGCAGCTGTGTCAGCGCCAGCACCTCAGAAGGCAGGGTTAGCATGGCTGACATGTGGAAAAGCTTTGTCACCTCACCGCAACAACCGGCCCCAACTGCTGATATGGAGCGTGTTAGCAGGAGGCAGCATTTCACAACATGGTGGAACAGTACCTGTGCACACCCCTACACGTACTGACTGATGGTTCTGCCCCATTCAACTTCTGGGTCTCCAAATTGTCCACATGGCCAGAGCTTGCCCTGTATGCCTTAGAGGTGCTGGCCTGCCCTGCAGCCAGTGTACTCTCTGAACGTGTATTTAGCACGGCAGGAGGCGTCATTACAGACAGACGCAGCCGCCTGTTCACAGCCAACGTGGACAAGCTCACATTCATTAAAATGAACCAGGCTTGGATCCCTCAGGACTAGTCTGTACCTTGTGCAGCCTCAACCATTCATCCTTGTACTCAAGTGCACCTATTCCTTTTTTTTAATTTTTTTTAATGCCTTAATATTTTAGGGTATACCCCTATGTAAAAATGCAAAATAACACACATCTGTGTTGGCTACCTATTCCTCCTTCGCCGATGCTTACACCTAGACCGCCACGTGAGCCTACACGGCCACAACCACCCATTCACCACCTCCTCAACCTCTTCCTCCTACATCATTCCTAATTTTTTTTTTAAGGTCTTTTATGTTTTTTTAATTCATTTCCCTATCCACATTTGTTTGCAGAGCATTTGCCATGCTCTTACAGTTGCAAGAAAAAGTATGTGAACCCTTTGGAATGATATGGATTTCTGTACAAATTGGTCATAAAATGTGATCTGATCTTCATCTAAGTCACAACAATAGACAATCACAGTCTGCCTAAACTAATAACACACAAATAATTTAATGTTACCATGTTTTTATGGAACACACCATGTAAACATTCACAGTGCAGGTGGAAAAAGTATGTGAACCCTTGGATTTAACAACTGGTTGAACCTCCGTTGGCAGCAATAACTTTAACCAAACGTTTCCTGTAGTTGCAGATCAGACGTGAACAACGGTCAGGGGTAATTCTTGACCATTCCTCTTTACAGAACTGTTTCAGTTCAGCAATATTCTTGGGATGTCTGGTGTGAATCACTTTCTTGAGGTCATGCCTAAGTATCTCAATCGGGTTAAGGTCAGGACTCTGACTAGGCCACTCCAGAAGGTGTATTTTCTTCTGTTTAAGCCATTTTGTTGTTGATTTACTTCTATGCTTTGGGTCGTTGTCCTGTTGCAACACCCATCTTCTGTTGAGCTTCAGCTGGTGGACAGGTGGCCTTAAGTTCTCCTGCAAAATGTCTTGATAAACTTGGGAATTCAGTTTTCCTTCGATGATAGCAATCCGTCCAGGCCCTGACGCAGCAAAGCAGCCCCAAACCATGATGCCCCACCACTATACTTCACAACTGGGATAAGGTTTTGATGTTGGTGTGCTGTGCCTCTTTTGCTCCACGCATAGTGTTGTGTGTTTCTTCCAAACAACTCAACTTTGGTTTCATCTGTCCACAGAATATTTTGCCAGTACTGCTGTGGAACATCCAGGTGCTCTTGTGCAATCTGTAAACATGCAGCAATGTTTTTTTTGGACAGCAGTGGCTTCCTCTGTGGTATCCTCCCATGAAATCCATTCTTGTTTAGCGTATTACATATTGTAGATTCGCTAACAGGGATGTTAGCATATGCCAGAGACTTTTGTAAGTCTTTAGCTGACACTCTAGGATTCTTCTTCACCTCATTGAGCAGTCTGCGCTGAGCTCTTGCAGTCATTTTTCCAGGACGGCCACTCCTAGGGAGAGTAGCAGCAGTGCTGAACTTTCTCCATTTATAGACAATTTGTCTTACCGTGGACTGATGAACAGCAAGGCTTTTGGAGATACTTTTATAACCCTTTCCAGCTTTATGCAAGTCAACAATTCTTAATCATAGGTCTTCTGAGAGCTTTTTTGTGCGAGGCATCATTCATATCAGGCAATGCTTCTTGTGAAAAGCAAACCCAGAACTGGTGTGTGTTTTTTATATGCAGGGCAGCTGTAACCAACACCTCCAATCTCATCTCATTGATTGGACTCCAGTTGGCTGACAACTCACTCCAATTAGCTCTTGGAGATGCCATTAGTCTAGGGGTTTGCATACTTTTTCCACGTGCACTGTGAATGTTTACATGGTGTGTTCAATAAAAACATGGTAATTGGTAACATATAATTTGAGATTTTCCTAGCCTGTGACGGAAAATATTGATTATATGAAGACAGGAGGCGAGTATCTTATGCATTAATCCTTCTTTATTAAAGCTCACAGCAGAAAGTATTGTTCAATTTTATCGTGAATAAACAGAAAAGAAAGAAAACTGTAGGGACTACACTTCCCAGCAGCCCTTGGCCGAAGCCACTCCCATCCCAGACTCTATAAAAGGGCTGCTCTCACTCATCTCTTCCTCTTTCTTCGTGTAAGTCCCAGATATCGAAACCAGGTCTATCTCTGAACTTCGTCGTTATCTGACAAACTTCTTCGGCCAGCCGGCCTAACATCTCCGTATCGGAAAATGGCTGTGTCGACAGCAACTGGTCCCAACGGGGACCAACCAACAGAACCAATTCGACCAACTGGTCGTCCGGAAGGTTGAGCATCCTTTGATCAACAGGTCGTCTTCATGCCGCTGTCGTGACCTTGTTCAATAACCTGAAATAAAATGTAGAATCGTGAAAAGGGTTGAGTAGGGAGGGAAGATACTGGCCTCCTGTCTTCATATAATCAATATTTTCCGTCACAGGCTAGGAAAATCTCAAATTATATATCAGACAGGAGGCTCATATCTTATGCAAGTTCAAAGCTTAACACATTAGCATCTTAACAAGATTATAGTAATAAATAAATGCAATCATCCTAAGACTGACATGGAGACATGGTCCTCCGGTCTGAAATAGAAGAGGCGAAAGACTGTCTCGGAAGACCAGTCGGCCGCCATTAAAAGGTCTGTGAGAGAGCCCCCTGTCATGACCACCTTAGTAGCCATGGCACCTCTGGAGGAGTGTGCCCCAAACAGGGTAATGTCTATTCCCGCCATTGCCATGGCCGATCTAACCCACCGCGCCAGAGTGGCGGGGGTGACCGGGTGATGTGGTCTTATGTAGGATATCAGAAGTTGAGACAGCCCCTGGGGTCGTAGTTCCGTAGTGCGAGTCTCGTAGGCCTGTAGGCATCTAACCACGCAGAGCCGTGGGTGTGCAGGAAAATAGGGATAAAACACCGATTGTAGGCCCGTCTTGGTTCTACGGACCACCGTGAATTTCACGCCCTGCGGTGAGAACTGGCGTCTGGAAATGTCCAATGCCCTAACGTCTGAGACGCGTTTGATGGATATTAGGCATAGGAGGACTGTTAGCTTAAACGACAATAATTTGAGGGGTAAGGTATCATTGTCCTCCCAGGCTGAGAACATGTCTAAAACCTTGGAGACATCCCAGGTAGACTGGTACTTCGGGCGAGGGGGTCGTTTGAATCTAATGCCTCGTAAGAGTCTACAAATCAACGGATGTCTGCCGATTGGGAGAGAATTTACCGGGTAGTGGTAAGCTGATATGGCTGACCTGTAGATATTTAGCGAGCTATATGATTTGCCGGATCCGAAAGAATCCGCCAAGTAGTTCACCATGACCGTCACAGGGGCATGTATGGGATCAACCTGCCGTTGATCACACCAACGTACCCAGAGCCTCCAGGCTGATCGATAAGCCGATCGAGTCCCGGGGGCCCAGGCCAGGGCGAGGAGATCTCTAGCCGAGTTTGAAAGGTCATCGTGTGCTCTTGGCACCCCGAAACCAACCACGCCAGGAGAATCAGTGTGCCCTTCTCTACCAGAGGATGTAAGCCTTTGGTCGGATGGGAGAGAATGTGTGGGAGCGGAGGCAGAAGCCTGGGGTAATCCAAGGCTAGTTCCAGCAGGAGAGGGAACCATGGTTGCGCTGGCCACCATGGGGTGATCAATACGACCGTCGCCCTCTGGTTCGCAATCTGCAGCAGTACCTTGGGGATCATGGAGAATGGGGGAAACGCGTAATGCGTCTCCCCCGTCCAGGAGTGTCGGAAAGCGTCCACCGCTGCTGACCCTGGGTCCGGCCTCCAACTGAAGAATCGGGGTAGTTGGTGGTTGAGGCGAGAAGCGAACAGATCTATGCCCAGGGGACCCCAAAGTAAGTTCAGCCTGACGAAGGTTGGGCGGTTCAAGCGCCAATCGCTGGAGTCGATGAGGTAGCGGGAATTCCAGTCTGCTACAGAATTGAAAATGCCCGGAATGTACTCCGCCATGAGGGTGATGTTGCGAGACAGACAGAAGTGCCATATCTCTGAGGCAATATCTGCTAGAATTTTGGATCTGGTGCCTCCCAAGCGGTTGATGTATTGTACCGCTGCAATATTGTCCATGCGTAGTAAGACGCAACAATTGGATCTTTTCGCCAGAAAACTCTGTACAGCAAATAAGGCCGCTGAAAGTTCCAGCGCGTTGATATGTAAAAGGGTTTCGTCCCTGGACCAGGTCCCTCCCGTCGAGGTCTCTCCCAAGCGAGCTCCCCAGCCTCGTCGACTCGCGTCCGACTCTATGATGATGTCTGGACGGGAGTTGAAAATCGTTTTGCCATTCCACTCGACGGCGTGTCGAAGCCACCATTGCAGTTCGACCTTGGCCTCTGTAGAGAGCAGTATCACGTCCGCGTACCGGAGACCCTGCCGCAGATGGAGGATCTTCAGTCTCTGGAGGGCTCTGTAATGGAGAGGGGCCGGAAAGATGGCTTGAATGGAGGCCGCCAGCAGGCCTACCAGACGTGCCAGAATGCGTAACGATAAGTAACCCTTGCGTAGTATCGCTCTGATCTCTTTGCGGATCAAAGCCAACTTTGCGTTGGGTAGGCGGAGAACAGCCTGGTTGGTGTCTACCAGGAAGCCTAGGAATTCCATCTCTTGCGCTGGAATAAGAACCGACTTTTCTTGATTGATCAAGAAGCCTAGACTCTGTAATAGATTGATCGTCCAATCCATGTGACGATAAGCTAGAGTTTTGGAGCATGCTATGACGAGAATATCGTCTAAGTAAATAATCAGCCGTACGCCCCTGCTCCTCAGTGATGCCACTACTGGTTTCAGGATCTTTGTGAAACACCATGGGGCGGATGATAGGCCGAACGGTAGGCATGAAAATTGCCAAGTGCGCCCCCACCATCTGAAACGGAGTAGGTGTTGGGAGTCCTGATGCATGGGGACGGTGAGGTATGCGTCTTTCAGATCCACCTTTACCAGCCAGTCCCCCGGCTGGAGGAGATCTCGGAGGCAATGAATCCCCTCCATCTTGAAATGTCGATAAGCGACATGTTGGTTTAAATCCCGCAGATTTATGACGGGGCGGTAGCCCCCTCCCTTCTTTTTGACTAAGAAGAGGTTGCTGATAAAACCTGGGGAGGAAGGGTCGACTTCGATCACTGCCCGTTTGGATATCAATTCCTGGAGTTCGTTGTCTATCAGAGCAACGTTTTCTTCCGCAAATTGAATCGGGATAGGTAGGATACCTAGGATCGGTGGTGACATAAGTTCTATGTGGAACCCTGCAACTGTGTTTAATATCCATGTATCTGCCGTAATCGCAGACCAAGCGTGGATAAAAAACATTAGACGGCCCCCAACAGGTATGTGAAGTAGTGGAATGTATGCGGTACTCACCGGAGTATGGGCGAGAGCGAGGGTATCCTCTGTGGCCGCGTCCTCTCCACGGTCTACCACGGGGTGGGAAAAAAGGTGCTGGTTGCGCCGTTGTGGTATATGGAGGGGGAGCCTGAGCATATTGTGGTTGGGTCGGTCTGTGGAACGGTTTGCCGTTGTTATTGCGGCCGGTAGAACGACCCCTACTTCTACCGGCCCGGGTAAAAACTCTAGAATTTCCGGTTCTCTTGAGAGATGTCTGAGCCTTGTCGAGGCTGTTGAAAAGCCCCACAAATTTGTTTATGTCCTTGACTAGGGACTCCCCAAACAGCATCCCCTCGGCCGCGGGGCCTGGCTCTGTTTCGGCTAAATGTGCTAATTGCGGGTCAAGCCGCATTAGGATGGAACGTCTGCGTTCGATGGAGCAGGCGGTGTTGGCGCTGCCCACCAAGCAGATGGCCCTTTGGGCCCACCCACGTAGTTGGGTTAAGTCGACCGTCTGGTCGTTTGTCACAGCCTGTTCTGACAAGTTGAGGATCTTAGTTAGTGGTCCAAATAGGTCGAGAATCCGATCCTGTATGGACCTAAACGAACGGTCTATCCCCTTTTTGGGGAACTTTCCCGTCTTCATTAAATATTTGGAAAGAATGGGGTCAATGTCAGGTGTCATGACCACTTTCCTTGGGATATGCGGTCGAGGACATTCCGCCCGTAATTTGTTACGGTTTGACCGCTCAAGTGACCTATGTGCCCAGAACTCCACGTACTGGGACACGTGGGGTAACGGGGACCACTCTCCAGAACGGGGGTGGGAGATGGCATCTGGGTTGAACAAAGGTTCTCCCAGAGCATCAATTATTTCTTTGCCCTGGTTATCAGGGGTGGCGTCGTGTAGAACCGCCAATGCCCCAGCATCCTCTTCTGCGTCATATTCAGACTCGGAGACTCCGGATCCGTCCGACTCATCGGATGAATCATCGTCTGACTCTATAACGTAAGAGTCTGGTTTGGCTCGTTTAGCGGAGCCGTGCCTCTTAGTTGACTCCCTGAGGGCCCAGGGGTTGAAAAGAGTCCGCAGGATGCTTGGGGTGGCAGTCCGTGAGGGGAGCTGCTCTATGCATATTGTTTGCTTCCCCTGCCGGGGAGTCATGTGCCAGCAATGCATGTTTCCTCTTATGCAAGGATTTGCCGCCTTTCATGCGCGGCTCACCGTCTTGTGGCGGCGGTAACGGGGTAGGGATTATGGCCTGCTGCGTATCGGGTTTTGTGATAGCTGCAGCCAGTGCCGCTTGCACAGATTTATTAATAATGTCCTGCAATTGGACAGGGCTCAGAAGTTGAGCTGAGCCCAGTATCAGCTCATCATCTTGGGTAGTGATGGGGACCCCTTCTGCCATTGTGATACAGAGATATAAATGTTCTGGCACTGTTAGGTGGGAGTTGGAATAAATTCCTAGCGATAACTAACTGGCTAACTGAAAAGGTAAGCAGCTCACTAGCTATCTAGATCAGGCTCCTACCTCCGACCACTGGCGTTGACTGGCCTGCGGTGGGAGGTGAAGCTAGTGAGCTGGATTTCCTATTGGCTGTTGGCTGAGAGGGGCGGTCCGGAGGTCCGCCCCTCCGTGCCCTGCTTAGCCGCGATTGGGTTGCGTGTCCGTCTGTCAGAGAAAGAGCGCGAAGGGAGCGGGAGTGCGCGCGCACGTAGTAGGCGCGGCTCCTGTGAAGAAGAAGCCGCGCCCGAGTACAGCAGTCGACTGCCCGAGCGAGATGACGCTTAGCAAGATGGCGTCATCTCGCGAGAAGCGGGCTCCGTGAGGGGATAGAATCGGCACCCCGGAGGGAAGAATATCGTCCGCACGGTCCGGGTACCAGTCAAAGGTTAGGACAATGAACGGTCGCTGGTAACAGCATAGTAAGTAGTAGAACGATGTCTACTAGCATATAGTGTAAACAACAGTGCTAAAAAGAAAGGTAGTACTTATCTGTCCCGTGAGCAGAAAGAAAGAGGAAGAGATGAGTGAGAGCAGCCCTTTTATAGAGTCTGGGATGGGAGTGGCTTCGGCCAAGGGCTGCTGGGAAGTGTAGTCCCTACAGTTTTCTTTCTTTTCTGTTTATTCACGATAAAATTGAACAATACTTTCTGCTGTGAGCTTTAATAAAGAAGGATTAATGCATAAGATATGAGCCTCCTGTCTGATATATAATTCTTTGTTATTAGTTTAAGCAGACTGTGATTGTATATTGCTGTGACTTAGATGAAGATCAGATCACATTTTATGACCAATTTGTGCAGAAATCCATATCATTCCAAAGGGTTCAGATACTTTTTCTTGCAACTGTAAGCACATTGTGCTGCCTTTTGCAGCCCTCTAGCTCTTTCCATGACATTTTTACAGCCATTTTAGTGCTCAAAAGTTCGGGTCCCCATTGACTTCAATGGGGTTCGGGTTCGGGGTCAAGTTCGGGTCAAGTTCGGGTCCCGAACCCGAATATTTTTTTTCAAGTTCGGCCGTACCTTCCGAACCCGAACATCCAGGTGTCTGCTCAACTCTATTCATCAATTGATGAATCTAGGTCCTTTTTCTTTGCAGCCCTCAATTATTATTTGATGGAAGAAGGTATATAGCAGTGTTGGCGAACCTATGGCACGGGTGCCAGAGGTGGCACTCAGAGCCCTCTCTGTGGGCACCCACACCATGGAAAAAGTCTATGGTGTACCAATATGCCTTAGACTTTTCCTGCCATTCATCAGTGCAGGGCACACTATGAACAGCACAGGCAGCGCATTGAATGTAGGCAGGCTATTATAGCTAAATGATAAAGTACATGGAAGATATACTATATTGGACTGTTGTATTCAGGGTAAATTGCCGTGTTGGCACTTTACGATAAATAAGTGGGTTTTGGGTTACAGTTTGGGCACTCGGTCTTAAAAAGGTTCACCATCACTGGTATATAGCAATAGCAACCCTCAATCAGTGTTTTGTGGAAGAAGGTATATGGCACCCCTCAATCAGTATTTGGCGGAAACAGGTATATATAGCCACTGAAGAAGAAGCAGCCAGCTTCAAAAAGCATCTGGCCTACAGTATTATCCCTACGAGAAACCGCAACATACCACATGAACTAGAGGAGAAGCGGTATCGACCAACAGCGCGCTAAGAAGTTTCAAATTCTGTCCGCACTCCGGTCATGTTGGACGCCACGTGACCCGCCATCTGACACGTGGTCCACTACCCGGAAGCAAGCCGCAGTCCACAGGACTCACCTCAGGCCGGGACAAACAACGCCGCCCCAGCACGCTAACCCACAGTGGGAGAAAGAGACGCCAAGGATACGGTAAATCGTTTGTTACCACGAGACCAGGTGAAAAACTTATTTTATACACTTAAAGGCTCCCCGCAAACCACATAAGGTCCAGACAAATACAGTGGATCACAGGGGACATACCTAGGTTAAACACCCAGAGGGAATGTAGGATAAAAGGGTATTTTATTCCAATTAAATATTAGCTTGACACATTTCAGGTAAGTACATAAGTCCCCTTCTTCTGGATCAAAGAAAATACACATGTACTGTACATACATATAAGGCTCACATATAAATAGGCATGTATCAAATATAATGGACCAATCAGGGTCCGCTTTACCATGTTTCCATGGGCGGGAGAGGGAGCATGATGTCACTTCTTATGGTGTGCTTCACATAGATTTGCCAGATTAGACTGATAGTACATCAGTGTTAAATAGATACAGAGTATTTAGTCATAGAAAGTGAAGTAATGGTGTGTTGAAGGAAATATATAAGATGTTTATCTACAAAATAACCCAGCAGTTGCGGTGCCCGGATAACCGGAAGTGGAATTAGGTCCGACATGCGTTCCAGGTTGGAGTGCACTTGCAATGTATTCAAGATAAAGGACATATACACACAAATATTTATATAATGCAAAACATAATAAAGTATATTGTTAGGAGGGTGAAAAGGAGAAAGAAATTGTGTTCTCCAGATGGTAGATCCTTCATTGCGGATGCCAGAAATAGAGTCAGGTGAGCGTTCCAAAATGGAACACACGCGTGGTGTCTATCATCCAGAAATTGTGATGCGCTGCCGGCAGGAGCCAGAACTGATTAATCGAAGGGGTGTGATTTTGTCACGAGGGTGTCAAGAACCATGCCTGACTCCGTTATACCCGGGGTCAGGAAGTCGCAGCGGTTGGCTGCACGCTCTATGTAAGATAGGGCTGTTTCCTTATGGTAGCTTTCTGGGTTTGCTTTGCAACCCTTTTTGGCTCACTCAGGGATCCGTAGCTCCTTCTCCTCAGCTGTTCCTTCACCAGCACTTCCAACCTCCTTATATTCCCCTCTCACACTTATCTGGTTGCCAGATATAGAGCTTCCTGCCTGGACATCTATTCTGACCCTCTGGAGCTGTGTTGCTGCGTTCTCTGGTTGTTGGTCCAGAACGCTACCCTCCGGATCCCTGTTGGACCTTTGTGGTCTGCTGTGGTCGCCCACCTGGGTGTATGTGTTTGTCTGTATAGTCTGTCCTCTCCCTGGTGTTTCCCTCTTAGTGTCAGTGGTGCGGACTAGCGATCCCACCGGCCCGTTCACTATCTAGGGCTCATTTTAGGGAAAGCCAGGGTTTAGGCACGTGATCGCCGCACGGGTGAGGAACCCGTCTAGGGACGTCAGGGCAGTCAGGTGCCAGCCGCAAGGTGAGTCAGGGGTCACCACCTTTCCCTCTCCCTTGGGCAGGGCTTTCCCTTTTCCCTCCCTGTGCGTGACGCCGGTCATTACATTATATCTGGCCCTTATTTTGTGTAGGTAAAAAAAATATATATATATTTTTTTTTTACCTACTTAGAATCCAGTATGGATCAAATTGCTGCTCTGTCCAAACAATTTCATGGCCTGTCTTTGGAGGTGGCAGGATTGAATGCGTCGGTCCTCCAGCAACAGCAGCAATTACAACTGACCACAAGCCCAGCGGTTGCTACTGGTAACCAGGTTGTTGCGGAACCCCAGGTCCCTCTCCCTGACAGATTTTCTGGGGGAAGGGACAAGTTTTTGACATTCCGTGAGGCCTGTAAATTATATTTTAAACTGCGCCCTTACTCCTCTGGTAATGAAGAACAGCGGGTGGGGGTTGTTATTTCCCTGCTGCAGGGGGACCCGCAGTCCTGGGCGTTCTCTTTACCTACTGATTCCCAGGCTCTTCGGTCAGTGGATGAGTTTTTCGGGGCCTTGGGTATCATATATGATGACCCTGACCGAGTCGCACTGGCTGAATCAAGATTACGGAGACTCCTACAAGGAGAGCGGCCGGTAGAGGAGTATTGCTCTGACTTCCGTAGGTGGGCTACGGATACCCAATGGAACGACCCAGCTCTCAGGAGTCAGTTCTGCTCTGGGTTATCCGAAAGGGTTAAGGATGTGCTTGCATTATATGAGACCCCCTTTTCCCTTGATGTGGTTATGTCCCTTTCTATCCGAATAGATAGACGCCTTAGGGACAGGTTGAAAAAACCGGAGCAATTGGTAACCCCTCCCAAGCAGCAGTTAGTCTGTACGGACTTAGACGAGCCTATGCAGCTAGGAGGAACTACTCGTCAGTTCCGTCCTCCTGAGGCTCGCCGTAGGCGTGGGGTTTGTTTTTTTTGTGGGGAGAGGGGTCATTTCATTAATGTCTGTCCTTCTTTCCTCAGAAACAAAAGACCGTCGGAAAACTACTAACCCCAGGCTGTGTGGAGGATGTCAGCCGGGGGGTATACGTTTCCTCCATACGAACATCGCAATTTGTGTTACCAGCGGTTGTTGTTTTTGGCGTTAAGACGGAGACTATTTCTTTTTTTCTAGACAGTGGAGCAGGGGTAAATTTGATAGATGCCCATTTTGCCCGCACTATGGGTTTGTCTCTCTGTACGCTACAGAGACCTATTCCCATATTCGCTATTGATTCTGCTCCTCAGTCTCAGAGAAACCTCACCCACATTGTTCATAATTTACACCTTCAGGGAGGGGCTTCCCACTCCGGTAGTGCTGGGTCTTCCCTGGTTGGTAGCGCACAATCCAGTGGTGGATTGGCAGGCCAGGGAGATATTGGAGTGGAGTGAGCAGTGCAGAGAAAATTGCTTAAATAGCAATTGCTTAGTCGCCTCCATAACTACCCTACCTACATTTATTTCGGATTTTGAGGAAGTTTTTTCTGAAAAGGGTTGTCAGAAGTTACCACCTCATCGTCCTTATGATTGCCCGGTTAACCTTATTCCCGGCTCAAAATTACCCAAGACCAGGTTATATAATCTTTCGGGTCCAGAGAGACAAGCCATGAAAGATTATATCTCCGAGAGCTTGGCTAAGGGACACATCAGACCCTCTTTTTCACCCGTGGCTGCAGGGTTTTTCTTCGTTAAAAAGAAAGATGGGGTCCTGCGTCCTTGCCTAGATTTTCGCGAATTAAATCGGATAACCATCCGAGACCTATACCCTCTTCCTCTCATTCCTGACCTGTTTAACCAGATTGCGGGTGCTAGGTGGTTCTCCAAACTTGATCTTAGGGGGGCCTACAATCTGATTCGTATTAAGGAGGGGAATGAGTGGAAGACAGCTTTTAACACCCCTGAGGGGCATTATGAAAATCTAGTTATGCCTTTCGGTCTGACCAATGCTCCTGCCGTCTTTCAACATTTCGTTAATGACATTTTTAGTCATCTAATCGGCAGGTTTGTGGTAATATACCTAGATGATATTTTAATTTATTCGTCTGATCTGAGAACACATGAGGTGCATGTCAGACAAGTACTGCAGGTCCTACGGACGAATAAATTATATGCTAAAATTGAAAAATGTGTCTTCGCCGTTCAGGAGATACAATTCCTAGGTTATTTTTTATCTGCTTCAGGTTTCCGTATGGATCCTAGGAAGGTCCAGGCAATTTTAGATTGGGATCTTCCTGAGAACCTCAAAGCACTGCAACGGTTATTGGGCTTCGCAAATTTCTATAGGAAATTCATAAAAAATTATTCACTTATTGTAAAACCCCTTACTGACATGACTAGGAAGGGGACTGATTTTTCTAAATGGTCTGACGCCGCTAAAGTTGCTTTTTCCTCTCTAAAAGAGAGGTTTACCTCGGCACCTGTACTAGTCCAACCTGATGTCTCTCAGCCTTTTATTGTTGAAGTCGATGCGTCAGAGATGGGAGTGGGGGCGGTGCTGTCTCAGGGTCCGTCCCCTGGCAAATGGCATCCTTGTGCTTTCTTTTCTAAAAAACTATCTGCAGCAGAAAAGAACTACGATATTGGCAATAGGGAACTATTAGCTATTAAACTAGCGTTTGAAGAATAGCGTCACTTTTTAGAGGGAGCAGTCCACCCCGTCACTGTGATTACGGACCACAAAAATCTTCTGTACCTCGAATCAGCTAAGCGTCTCACCCCTAGACAAGCTAGGTGTTCGCTATTTTTTACCAGGTTTAACTTTGTGATTACCTATCGTCCTGGGGCAAAGAATACCAAGGCTGATGCACTATCTCGTTGTTTCCCTGGAGGGGGTAATGTGAGTGATCCGGTGCCCATTCTTCAAAGAGGAGTGGTTGTTTCTGCGTTACACTCTGTTCTGGAGGGGAAGGTGTTAGAGGCCCAGGGGGACGCCCCGGTCTCTTGCCCCTCAGAGAAATTGTTTGTACCGTTGAACCTGCATTTCGAATTATTAAAAGAACATCATAATTCGGCACTTGCTGGGCACCCGGGTAGTAAAGCAACCTTGGAGCTATTGTCTCGTCGTTTTTAGTGGCCAAGGTTGCGTCAGGATGTATTGGATTTTGTGTCTTCTTGTTCTACCTGTGCGCGCGCAAAAGTTTCACATACACGTCCTGCAGGGTCTCTATTACCACTCGTCATTCCCAATAGACCATGGACACATCTGTCAATGGATTTTATCACTGACTTACCTTTGTCTGCGGGTAAAACAGTTATTTTGGTAGTAGTGGACAGATTTAGCAAAATGGTACACTTCATTGCGTTACCCGCACTACCTAATGCTAAGACTCTTGATCAGGTATTCGTCAGTGAAATCGTGAAGATCACGGGGTCCCCTCCGATGTTGTTTCGGATCGGGGTACCCAGTTTATTTCAAAATTTTGGAAGGCTTTTTGTTCCCGTTTGGGGGTACACTTGTCCTTTTCCTCAGCTTTCCATCCTCAGTCGAATGGACAGACTGAGCGTACCAACCAAAACCTGGAGACATATCTAAGATGTTTTGTGTCTAAAAACCATGAGTTGTGGTCATCATATTTACCGTTAGCTGAGTTTGCCATAAATAATCGTCGTCAGGAATCCACTGGCAAGTCACCATTTCTTGGTGCATATGGTTTTCATCCCCAATTCTGTACTTTCAAAGAGGGGGGTCTTCTGGGGTTCCCGAAGAGGAACGGTTTTCGTCATCTCTTTCATCTGTATGGCAGAAGGTGCAAGCTAACTTGAAAAATATGGGAGGTAAATACAAATGCATGGCTGATAAGAGACGGTCGCCAGGTCCGGACCTAGGAGTGAATGACTATGTGTGGTTGTCTACTAGGAATATTAAATTGAAGGTTCCCTCTTGGAAACTGGGTCCTAGGTTTATTGGTCCTTACTAGAGTTGAGCGAACACCTGGATGTTCGGGTTCGAGAAGTTCGGCCGAACTTCCCGGAAATGTTCGGGTTCGGGATCCGAACCCGACCCGAACTTCGTCCCGAACCCGAACCCCATTGAAGTCAATGGGGACCCGAACTTTTCGGCACTAAAAAGGCTGTAAAACAGCCCAGGAAAGAGCTAGAGGGCTGCAAAAGGCAGCAACATGTAGGTAAATCCCCTGCAAACAAATGTGGATAGGGAAATGAATTAAAATTAAAAAAAAATTAAAAAAAATTAACCAATATCAATTGGACAGAGGTCCCATAGCAGAGAATCGGGCTTCACGTCAGCAGAGAATCAGTCTCTTCATGCCATAGCAGAGAATTTGGCTTCATGTCAGCAGAGAATCAGTCTTCATGTCATAGCAGAGAATCAGGCTTCACGTCACCCACCACTGAAACAGGCCACTGTCACATATTTAGGCCCAGGCACCCAGGCAGAGGAGAGAGGTCCCATAACAGAGATTCAGGCTTCATGTCAGCAGAGAATCAGTCTTCATGTCATAGCAGAGAATCAGGCTTCACGTCACCCACCACTGGAACAGGCCACTGTCACATATTTAGGCCCAGGCACCCAGGCAGAGGAGAGAGGTCCCATAACAGAGATTCAGGCTTCATGTCAGCAGAGAATCAGTCTTCATGTCATAGCAGAGAATCAGGCTTCACGTCACCCACCACTGGAACAGGCCACTGTCACATATTTAGGCCCAGGCACCCAGGCAGAGGAGAGAGGTCCCATAACAGAGATTCAGGATTCATGTCAGCAGAGAATCAGTCTTCATGTCATAGCAGAGAATCAGGCTTCACGTCACCCACCACTGGAACAGGCCACTGTCACATATTTAGGCCCAGGCACCCAGGCAGAGGAGAGAGGTCCTATAACAGAGATTCAGGCTTCATGTCAGCACAGAATCAGTCTTCATGTCATAGCAAAGAATCAGGCTTCACGTCACCCACCACTGGAACAGGCCACTGTCACATATTTAGGCCCAGGCACCCAGGCAGAGGAGAGAGGTCCCATAACAGAGATTCAGGCTTCATGTCAGCAGAGAATCAGTCTTCATGTCATAGCAGAGAATCAGGCTTCACGTCACCCACCAATGGAACAGGCCACTGTCACATATTTAGGCCCAGGCACCCAGGCAGAGGAGAGAGGTCCCGTAACAGAGATTCAGGCTTCATGTCAGCAGAGAATCAGTCTTCATGTCATAGCAAAGAATCAGGCTTCACGTCACCCACCACTGGAACAGGCCACTGTCACATATTTAGGCCCAGGCACCCAGGCAGAGGAGAGAGGTCCCATAACAGAGATTCAGGCTTCATGTCAGCAGAGAATCAGTCTTCATGTCATAGCAGAGAATCAGGCTTCACGTCACCCACCACTGGAACAGGCCACTGTCACATATTTAGGCCCAGGCACCCAGGCAGAGGAGAGAGGTCCCATAACAGAGATTCAGGCTTCATGTCAGCAGAGAATCAGTCTTCATGTCATAGCAGAGAATCAGGCTTCACGTCACACACCACTGTAACAGGCCACTGTCACATATTTAGGCCCAGGCACCCAGGCAGAGGAGAGAGGTCCCGTAACAGAGATTCAGGCTTCATGTCAGCAGAGAATCAGTCTTCATGTCATAGCAGAGAATCAGGCTTCACGTCACCCACCACTGGAACAGGCCACTGTCACATATTTAGGCCCCGGCACCCAGACAGAGGAGAGAGGTCCCGTAACAGAGAATCTGGCTTCATGTCAGCACAGAATCAGTCTTCATGTCATAGCAGAGAATCAGGCTTCACGTCATCCACCACTGGAACAGGCCACTGTCACATATTTAGGCCCAGGCACCCAGGCAGAGGAGTGAGGTCCGGTAACAGAAATTCAGGCTTCATGTCAGCAGAGAATCAGTCTTCATGTCATAGCAAAGAATCAGGCTTCACGTCACCCACCACTGGAACAGGCCACTGTCACATATTTAGGCCCAGGCATCCAGGCAGAGGAGAGATGTCCCATAACAGAGATTCAGGCTTCATGTCAGCAGAGAATCAGTCTTCATGTCATAGCAGAGAATCAGGCTTCACGTCACCCACCACTGGAACAGGCCACTGTCACATATTTAGGCCCAGGCACCCAGGCAGAGGAGAGAGGTCCCATAACAGAGATTCAGGCTTCATGTCAGCAGAGAATCAGTCTTCATGTCATAGCAGAGAATCAGGCTTCACGTCACCCACCACTGGAAAAGGCCACTGTCACATATTTAGGCCCAGGCACCCAGGCAGAGGAGCGAGGTCCCGTAACAGAGATTCAGGCTTCATGTCAGCAGAGAATCAGTCTTCATGTCATAGCAGAGAATCAGGCTTCACGTCACCCATCACTGGAACAGGCCACTGTCACATATTTAGGCCCCGGCACCCAGACAGAGGAGAGAGGACCCGTAACAGAGAATCTGGCTTCATGTCAGAACAGAATCAGTCTTCATGTCATAGCAGAGAATCAGGCTTCACGTCACCCACCACTGGAACAGGCCACTGTCACATATTTAGGCCCAGGCACCCAGGCAGAGGAGAGAGGTCGCGTAACAGAGAATCTGGCTTCATGTCAGCACAGAATCAGTCTTCATGTCATAGCAGAGAATCAGGCTTCACGTCACCCACCACTGGAACAGGCCACTGTCACACATTTAGGCCCCGGCACCCAGACAGAGGAGAGGTTCATTCAACTTTGGGTTGCCCCGCAATATAATGGTAAAATGAAAATAAAAATAGGATTGAATGAGGAAGTGCCCTGGAGTACAATAATATATGGTTAAGGGGAGGTAGTTAATGTCTAATCTGCACAAGGGATGGACAGGTCCTGTGGGATCCATGCCTGGTTCATTTTTATGAACGTCAGCTTGTCCACATTGGCTGTAGACAGGCGGCTGCGTTTGTCTGTAATGACGCCCCCTGCCGTGCTGAATACACGTTCAGACAAAACGCTGGCCGCCGGGCAGGCCAGCACCTCCAAGGCATAAAAGGCTAGCTCTGGCCACGTGGACAATTTGGAGACCCAGAAGTTGAATGGGGCCGAACCATCAGTCAGTACGTGGAGGGGTGTGCACAGGTACTGTTCCACCATGTTAGTGAAATGTTGCCTCCTGCTAACACGTTCCGTATCAGGTGGTGGTGCAGTTAGCTGTGGCGTGGTGACAAAACTTTTCCACATCTCTGCCATGCTAACCCTGCCCTCAGAGGAGCTGGCCGTGACACAGCTGCGTTGGTGGCCTCTTGCTCCTCCTCTGCCTTCGCCTTGGGATTCCACTGATTCCCCTGTGACATTTGAGAATGCTCTCAGTAGCGCGTCTACCAACGTGCGCTTGTACGAGCGCATCTTCCTATCACACTCCAGTGTAGGAGGTAAGGTGGGCACATTGTCTTTGTACCGGGGATCCAGCAGGGTGGCAACCCAGTAGTCCGCACACGTTAAAATCTGGGCAACTCTGCTGTCGTTGCGCAGGCACTGCAGCATGTAGTCGCTCATGTGTGCCAGGCTGCCCAGAGGTAAGGACAAGCTGTCCTCTGTGGGAGGCGTATCGTCATCGTCCTGTGTTTCCCCCCAGCCACGCACCAGTGATGGGCCCGAGCTGCTTTGGGTGCCACCCCGCTGTGAACATGCTTCATCCTCATCCTCCTCCACCTCCTCCTCATCCTCGTCCTCCTCGTCCTCCAGTCGTGGGCCCTGTCTGGCCACATTTGTACCTGGCCTCTGGTGTTGCAAAAAACCCTTCTGAGTCACTTCGAAGAGACTGGCCTGAAAGTGCTAAAAATGTCCCCTCTTCCTCCTGGGCCACCTCCTCTTCCATCATCGCCCTAAGTGTTTTCTCAAGGAGACATAGAAGTGGTATTGTAACGCTGATAACGGCGTCATCGCCACTGGCCATGTTGGTGGAGTACTCGAAACAGCGCAACAGGGCACACAGGTCTCGCATGGAGGCCCAGTCATTGGTGGTGAAGTGGTGCTGTTCCGCAGTGCGACTGACCCGTGCGTGCTGCAGCTGAAACTCCACTATGGCCTGCTGCTGCTCGCACAGTCTGTCCAGCATGTGCAAGGTGGAGTTCCACCTGGTGGGCACATCGCATATGAGGCGGTGAGCGGGAAGGCCGAAGTTACGCTGTAGCGCAGACAGGCGTGCAGCAGCAGGGTGTGAACGCCGGAAGCGCGAACAGACGGCCCGCACTTTATGCAGCAGCTCTGACATGTCGGGGTAGTTGCGAATGAACTTCTGCACCACAAATTCAGCACATGCGCCAGGCAAGGGATGTGCGTCAAACCGGCTAGTCCCAGAGCTGCAACGAGATTTCGCCCATTATCGCACACCACCAGGCCGGGCTTGAGGCTCACCGGCAGCAACCACTCGTCGGTCTGTTGTTCTATACCCCCCCACAACTCCTGTGCGGTGTGGGGCCTGTCCCCCAAACATATGAGTTTCAGAA
>NC_053390.1:303647198-303675410 GCF_905171765.1 Bufo bufo | reverse complement strand
TTCAAAACTGGCGGGAGGGGGGGGGGTCTGCCCACTTGCTGCCTGGCAGCCTGATCTTTACAGGGGGATATGATAGTACAATTAAAATTAAGGGGTTAATTGTGCTGATCACGGCCCCCTGTAAGAGATCGGGTGCTGCCAGGCAGCACAGGGGGCAGTCTTGTACACAGTTTGTAGTGTATTCTAACTAGAAGCGTCCCATCACCATGTGTGTAGCATGTAGCAGAGTAGTATAGCATGTAGCAGAGCTGTGTGTAGCATGTAGCAGAGCTAGTATAGCATGTAGCAGAGTGGTGTAGCATGTAGCAGAGCTGTGTGTAGCATGTAGCAGAGCTGTGTGTAGCATGTAGCAGAGCTAGTATAGCATGTTGCAGAGCTGTGTGTAGCATGTTGCAGAGCTAGCATAGCATGTAGCAGCTAGTATAGCATGTAGCAGAGCTGTTGTAGCATGTAGCAGAGCTAGTATAGCATGTAGCAGAGCTAGTATAGCATGTAGCAGAGCTGTGTGTAGCATGTAGCAGAGGCTAGTATAGCATGTAGCAGAGCGGTGTTGTAGCATGTAGCAGAGCTAGTATAGCATGTAGCAGAGCTGTGTGTAGCATGTAGCAGAGCTGTATAGCATGTAGCAGAGCTGTGTGTAGCATGTAGCAGAGCTAGTATAGCATGTAGCAGAGCTGTGTGTAGCATGTAGCAGAGCTAGTATAGAATGTAGCAGAGCTGTGTGTAGCATGTAGCAGAGCTGTGTGTAGCATGTAGCAGAGCTAGTATAGCATGTAGCAGAGCTGTGTGTAGCATGTAGCAGAGCTGTGTGTAGCATGTAGAAGAGCTGGTGTAGCATGTAGCAGAGCTAGTATAGCATGTAGCAGAGCTGTGTGCAGCATGTAGCAGAGCTGTGTGTAGCATGTAGCAGAGCTGTGTGTAGCATGTAGCAGAGCTAGTATAGCATGTAGCAGAGCTGTGTGTAGCATGTAGCAGAGCTGTGTGTTGCATGTAGCAGAGCTGTGTGTAGCTTGTAGCAGAGCTAGTATAGCTTGTAGCAGAGCTGTGTGTAGCATGTAGCAGAGCTGTGTTGTAGCATGTAGCAGAGCTGTGTGTAGCATGCTCTGCCCCAGTGAATGCAGGAGGGACAAAGAGATCACTCGGCTCTGGTATGTACTGCACATGAGCGATGGCATACCAGAGGCTCTGACGTTTCGTTTACAGAGCCTGGACACTCCCTCAAGCAGGGAGACGGCTGTAAACGAAATGTCATCAG
The DNA here is from genome assembly GCF_905171765.1 of Bufo bufo. Classification (NCBI taxonomy): domain Eukaryota; kingdom Metazoa; phylum Chordata; class Amphibia; order Anura; family Bufonidae; genus Bufo; species Bufo bufo. The sequence continues at coordinate 303,674,155 of NC_053390.1, read as the reverse complement.
CAGAGCAGAGCCGAGGCAGTGAGAAGAGCTGGAGGGGGGAGGGCACCAGAGGCTCTGACGTTTCGTTTACAGAGCCTGGACATCCCTCAAGCAGGGAGAAGCTTGTAAACGAAACGTCATCAGCAGAGCAGGCTTGCTGACGTCGGGCGTCACATGACCCAGAACTGAACTGGCCAAATAGTGATAGATAGGTTATGAAAGCGATTTTAAGAATCTTTCACTGGTCTACAATAAATGCAATTAGAATAGATTTATTTAAGTCGGATAACCCCTTTAACTATTATATATCCCTATGACAATGGCAAGTACAGTGTTTATTCACCCAAAAAATAGGTAGGTCTCACCCACGAATGAACCGGCTGATTAACTATTATATAGCCCTGTGATGGTGTCATGTACAGTGTTTAATCACCCCAAAAAAGAGGTCGTTCTCGACGACTCAATTAGGCTACTTTCACACCTGCGTTAGGTGCGGATCCGTCTGGTATCTGCACAGACGGATCCGCACCTATAATGCAAACGCTTAGATCCGTTCAGAACGGATCCGTTTGCATTACCATGAACAAAAAAAATAAAAAATATTATTATTTTTTTGTTTTGTTCATGATGATGCAATCGGATCCGTTTTGACTTTACATTGAAAGTCAATGGGGGACGGATCCGTTTGAAAATTGAGCCATATTGTGTCAACTTCAAACGGATCCGTCCCCATTGACTTAGGCCTCATGCACACGGACGTTTTTTTTCACGGTCCGCAAAATACGGGGTCCGTAGGTCCGTGATCCGTGTCCGTTTTTTCGTCCGTGGGTCTTCCTTGATTTTTGGAGGATCCACGGACATGAAAAAAAAAGTTGTTTTGGTGTCCGCCTGGCCGTGCGGAGCCAAACGGATCCGTCCTGAATTAAAATGCAAGTCAATGGGGACGGATCCGTTTGACGTTGACACAATATGGTGCCATTTCAAACGGATCCGTCCCCATTGACTTTCAATGTAAAGTCTGGAGTCCCTTTTATACCATCGGATCGGAGTTTTCTCCAATCCGATGGTATATTTTAACTTGAAGCGTCCCCATCACCATGGGAACGCCTCTATGTTAGAATATACTGTCGGATATGAGTTAGATCGTGAAACCTCATTTCCGACAGTATATTCTAACACAGAGGCCTTCCCATGGTGATGGGGACGCTTCTAGTTAGAATATACTACAAACTGTGTACATGACTGCCCCCTGCTGCCTAGCAGCATCCGATCTCTTTTAGGGGGCCGTGATCAGCACAATTAACCCTCAGGTGCCGCACCTGAAGGGGTTAATTGTACTATCATATCCCCTGTAAGAGATCAGGGCTGCCAGGCAGCAGGGGGCAGACCCCCCTCCCCAGTTTGAATATCATTGGTGGCCAGTGCGGCCCCCCCCCTTCCTCCCTCTATTGTAATAAATCGTTGGTGGCACAGTGTGCGCCCCCGCCCCCCCCCCCCCCCCCCCCCCCCCCCCCCCCCCCCCCCCCCCCCCCCCCCCCCCCCCCCCTTTTGTAATAATTCGTTGGTGGCACAGTGTGCGCCCCCCCCTTCCTCCCTCTATTGTAATAAATCGTTGGTGGCACAGTGTGCGCCCCCCCCCTTCCTCCCTCTATTGTAATAAATCGTTGGTGGCTCAGCGTGCGCCACCCCCCTTCCTCCCTCTATTGTAATAAATCGTTGGTGGCACAGTGTGCGCCCCCCATCGGCCCCCCCTCCCTCTATAGCATTAACAACATTGGTGGCCAGTGTGCGGCCTCCCATCTCCCCCCCCCCCCCCCCGATCATTGGTGGCAGCGGGTTACTAGCAATAGTACAATAGTAAAAGATTCATACTTACCTGGGAGCTGCGATGTCTGTGTCCGGCCGGGAGCTCCTCCTACTGGTAAGTGACAGTTCATTTAGCAATGCGCTGCACAGACCTATCACTTACCAGTAGGAGGAGCTCCCGGCCGGACACGAACATCGCAGCAGCCAGGTAAGTATGAATCTTCTACTATTGTACTATTGCTAAGTAACCATGGCAACCAGGACTGTAGTAGCGTCCTGGTTGCCATGGTTACCGATCGGAGCCCCAGCGATTAAACTGGGACTCCGATCGGAACTCCGCTGCCACCAATGATGGGGGGGGGGAGATGGGAGGCCGCACACTGGCCACCAATGTTGTTAATGCTATAGAGGGAGGGGGGGCCGATGGGGGGCGCACACTGTGCCACCAACGAATTATTACAATAGAGGGAGGGAGGGGGCCGCACTGGCCACCAATGATATTCAAACTGGGGAGGGGGGGGGGGGCTGCCCCTTGCTGCCTGGCAGCCCTGATCTCTTACAGGGGGATATGATAGTACAATTAAAATTAAGGGGTTAATTGTGCTGATCACGGCCCCCTGTAAGAGATCGGGTGCTGCCAGGCAGCAGGGGGCAGTCTTGTACACAGTTTGTAGTGTATTCTAACTAGAAGCGTCCCCATCACCATGGGAACGCTTCTGTGTTAGAATATACTGTCGGATCTGAGTTTTCACGAAGTGAAAACTTAGATCTGAAAAAGCTTTGATGCAGACGGATCTTTGGATCCGTCTGTATGAAAGTAACCTACGGCCACGGATCACGGACACGGATGCCAATCTTGTGTGCATCCGTGTTCTTTCACGGACTCATTCAAGTCAATGGGTCCGTGAACCGTTGTCCGTCAAAAAAATAGGACAGGTCATATTTTTTTGACGGACAGGATACACGGATCACGGTCTCGGCTGCAAAACGGTGCATTTTCCGATTTTTCCACGGACCCATTGAAAGTCAATGGGTCCGCGAAAAAAAACGGAAAACGGCACAACGGCCACGGATGCACACAACGGTCGTGTACATGAGGACTTACATTGTAAGTCTGGACGGATCCGTTTGCCTCCGCACGGCCAGGCGGACACCCGAACGCTGCAAGCTGCGTTCAGGTGTCCGCCTGCTGAGCGGAGGACAAACGGTGCCAAACTAATGCATTCTGAGTGGATGCGGATCCGCTCAGAATGCATTAGGGCTGGACGGATCCGTTCGGGGCCGCTTGTGAGAGCCTTCAAACGGAACTCACAAGCGGAGCCCCGAACGCTAGTGTGAAAGTAGCCTTAACCGGCTGATTTAGGCTACTTTCACACTAGCGTTCGGAGCGGATCCGTCTGATGTTTCATCAGACGGATCCGCTCCTATAATGCAGACGTTCGCATCCGTTCAGAACGGATCCGTCTGCATTATAACTTAGAAAATTTTCTAAGTCTGAAAGTAGCCTGAGCGGATCCGTTCAGACTTTACATTGAAAGTCAATGGGGGACGGATCCGCTTGAAGATTGAGCCATACTGTGTCATCTTCAAGCGGATCCGTCCCCATTGACTTCCATTATAAGTCTGGACGGATCCGCTCGCTTCCGCACGGCCAGGTGGACACCCGAACGCTGCAAGCAGCGTTCAGGTGTCCGCTCACTGAGCGGAGCGGAGGCTGAGCGCTGGCAGGCGGATGCATTCTCAGTGTATCCGCCTCCATTGAGAATGCATCAGGGCTGGACGGCTGCGTTCGGGACCGCTCGTGAGCCCCTTCAAACGGAGCTCACGAGCGGACACCTGAACGCAGGTGTGAAAGTAGCCTTACTATTATATATCCTTGTGACGATGGCAAGTACAGTGTTTATTCACCCAAAAAAATAGGTAGGTCTGAACAACCCAATCAACCGGGTGATTAACCCTTTCATGACCATGGGTCATTGATGCCCCAGCGTCCAGGTCATAATTTACAAATCTGACATGCGTCACTTTATGTGGTAATAGCTTTGGAACACTTTTATTTATCCAAGCCATTCTGAGATTGTTTTCTCGTGACACATTGTACTTCATGATAGTCATAAATTTGAGTCAATTTATTTCACCTTTATCTATGAAAAAAATCCCAAATTTACCCAAAATTTTAGAAACTACACCCCTCAAGTTACTCAAAACTGATTTTACAAACGTTGTTAACCCTTTAGGTGTTCCACCAGAATTAAAGCTAAATGGAGATTAAATTTCTAAATTTCACTGGCAGATTTTCCATTTTATTAAAATGTTTTCTTTAACACATTGAGGGTTAACAGCCAAACAAAACTCAATATTTATTACCCTGATTCTGTAGTTTAAAGAAACACCCCACATGTGGTCCTAAACTGATGTAAGTGTGCACGGCAGGGAGCAGAAGGAAAGGACTGCTGCATGTTTTTTGGAAGGCAGATTTTGCTGGACTGGTTTTTAGATGCCATGTCCCATTTAAAGCCCCCCTGATACACCCTTACAGTAGAAACTCCCAAAAAGTGACCCTATTTTGGAAACTAGGGGATAAGGTGCCAGTTTTTTTGTTATATGTTTTTTGTGAGGCAAAGTAACCAAAAAATGGCTGTTTTGGCACCGTTTTGTTATTAATTTTTTTTTACAAGATTCATGTGACAGGGTAGATCATTTGCTATTTTTATAGAGCAGGTTGTTTCAGATGCAATGATATCAAATATGTCTACTTTCTTTGCTTGTTTGTTTCAGTTTTACATAATAAAGCATTTTTGAAAAATAAATTATGTTTTTGTGTGTCCATTTTCTGAATGCCATATTTTTTTAATTTTTCTGCCGATCGTCTTGTGCAGGGGCTCGTTTTTTGCAGAAAGAGTTGAGGATTTATTGCTAACCATTTTTGGGTACATAGGATTTTTTGATCATTCATTTATACACTTTATGGGGCAAGGTGACCAAAAAATTTGCTGTTTTGGAACAGTTTTTATTTATTTATTTTTAAAGCATTCATCTGAGGGGTTAGTTCATGTGACAGTTTTATAGAGCAGATTGTTACGGATGTGGCAATACCTAATATGTATAATTTTTCTTATTTAAGTTTTACACAATAATAGCATTTTTGAAACAAAAAAAATTATGTTTTAGTGTCTCCATAGTCTGAAAGCCATAGCTTTTTTATTTTTTGGGCAATTGTCTTAAATAGGGTATCATTTTTTGCGGAATGAGGTGACGGTTTGACTGGTACTATTTTGGGGGGCATACGCCTTTTTGATCGCTTGGTGTTGCACTTTTTGTGATGTAAGGTGCCAAAAATGTTTTTTTTTTGGCAATGTTTTTTTTTTTACGGTGTTTACCTGAGGGGTTAGGTCATGTGATATTTTTATCGAGCATGTTGTTACGGACGCGGAGATACCTAATATGTACACTTTTTTTTATTTATTTCACTTTAACACAATAATAGCAGATTTGAAATTTTAAAAAAATGATGTTTTATTGTCTCCATGTTCTGAGAGCTATAGTTTTGTTTGTTTTTCCGCGATTTTCTTATGTAGGGTCTCATTTTTTGCAGGATGAGGTGATGGTTTTATTAGTACTATTTTGTTTGATGTACGCCTTTTTTGATCGCTCGGTGTTGCACTTTTTGTGATGTAAGGTGACAAAAATGGCTTTTATTGAATTTTTTATATTTTTCTTGGTGTTTATCGGATGGGGTCGATCATGTGAAATATTTATAGAGACGATCTTTACGGACGCAGTGACACCTAATATGTGTATTTTCTTTTTTTTTCTTTTTTTATAGGAAAAGGCAATTTATTTTTTTAATTTACATTTTATTTTATTTTTACTTTTTTTTTTTTCAATTTTTTTTTTAATCAAGTCTCACTTGGATCTTGAAGATCCAGTGGGGCTGATGGCTGTACTATACTTTGCAATGCTTTTGCATTGCAAAATATACTACAATCAGATTTCCTGTAGATGGCAACACCGGATGCCTTTGCAAAGCGTCTGGTTGCCATGGCAACCATCGGTTGCTGCCATCACAGCACGACAGCCCGATGGTTGAGAGAGGGAGCCCCCTCCCTCTATTAATCCCATGCATGCCGCTGCCGCGGCATCTAAGGGGTTACAGCAGAGTGTCAGCATACAGCTGACACTCGCTGCTGATGGAGGCGGCTCAGGAATGGAGCCACCGCCATCAAATACAGCAGGGGGACCACATCGGGGGTGAGTGGCACAAATGGGGGTAGCGCTGGAAAGGGGGGGTACGGCCAGCATGTAGGGGGCACATGGGGGCATAATGCATGGATGGGGGGACCGCATCAGGGGCAGGCGGGGACAGATGGCGGAGGCAGGGCTCACGGGGGTGGTTGGAGGTGCACAGGGGAAGATACAGATCGGGGGGCACCAGGACACATTTCCTGATTTCAGGCTCTGATCTGCAGAGCACAGATCAGAGCCTGGAACAGGCACTTTTACACTGCCGCGATCCGATTGGTTAGTCTGCACAGACTAACCAATCGGATCGATTGCTGGCAAGGGAACACTCTAATTGGTCCTTTGCCGCCATTACTGCACTGTAAGCTGTCCGTGACAGCAGCAGTGCAGGAGCAGAAGCTTTAATCCAAGCGTTTTGCAGCGCTTGGATTAAAGAGCTGTCATGACATCTATACACGTGCTACCTGCACGGGCTATGTGCAGCTCGCACGTATATAGCCGTATGGTAGTTGGGAAGGGGTTAACTATTATATATCCTTGTGACAGTGGCAAGTACAGTGTTCATTTACCCCCAAAAATAGGAAGCTCTCACCGACCCATTTAACCATATGACTAACTATTATATATCCATGTGACGCTGGCAAGTGTTTATTCACCCCAAAAAATAGGTCTCACCAACCCAATTATCTGGATAATTAACTATTTTACAACCCTGTGACGATGGCAAGTACAGTGTTTATTCACCCAAAACATAGGTAGGTCTCACCAACTAGCTGATTAACTATTATAAATTACTGTGAAGGTGGCAAGTACAGTGTTTTTTCAGCAAAAAAAATAGGTAGGTCTCACGGACCCAATAAATCGGCTGATTTACTATTATATATCGCTGTGACAGTGGCAAGCGCAGATTTTTTAACCGCCTCCGGACCGCCAAACGCAGGATTGCGTTCCGGAGGCGGTCGATTCATTCCTCCTTGACGCGCCAGCGTGTCATCTCGCGAGACGCGAGATTTCCTGTGAACGCGCGCACACAGGAGCGCGCGTTCACAGGATCGAAAGGTAAGCAAGTTGATCTACAGCCTGCCAGCGGCGATCATTCGCTGGCAGGCTGTAGATGCGATTTTTTTTAACCTCTGAAAGGTATATTAGACGCTGTTTTGTTAACAGCGTCTAATATACCTGCTACCTGGTCCTCTGGTGGTCCCTTTTGCTTGGATCGACCACCAGAGGACACAGGCAGCTCTGTAAAGTAGCACCAAACACCACTACACTACACCCCCCCCTGTCACTTATTAACCCCTGATCACCCCATATAGACTCCCTGATCACCCCCCTGTCATTAAGGCTCCATTCAGACGTCCGTATGTGTTTTGCGGATCCACGGATCCGCAAAACACGGACACCGCGGATCCGCAAAACACGGACACCGGCAATGTGCTTTCCGCATTTTGCGGATCCGCACATTGCCAGAACTATATAGAAAATGCCTTTTCTTGTCCGCAATTGCGGACAAGAATAGGACATGTTCTACAGGCTCTACAAAAAACGCAGTGTTCGCCCGATCAGGCCTGATCTTGTGCGCACACTTGCGTTCAGTCTGCCCCACCGCAGTGACAGAATTTTTTTTTTTCTGATCACTGCAAAAACACAGTAAAATCGCTGCGGCGCTATAAAAAGATCACTTTTGAGGGGCATGGCGAGTTCATAGAAGATTTTAGCGGAAATTGATTTTTTTGTTTTTGTTTTTTCTTACAAAGTCTCATATTCCACTAACTTGTGACAAAAAAGAAAATCTCACATGAACTCACGATACCCCTCACGGAATCCAAATGCGTAAATTTTTTTAGACATTTACAGTACAGACCAAAAGTTTGGACACACCTTCTCATTCAAAGAGTTTTCATTATTTTCATGACTATGAAAATTGTAGATTCACACTGAAGGCATCAAAACTATGAATTAACACATGTGGAATTATATACATAACAAACAAGTGTGAAACAACTGAAAATATGTCATATTCTAGGTTCTTCAAAGTAGCCACCTTTTGCTTTGATTACTGCTTTGCACACTCTTGGCATTCTCTTGATGAGCTTCAAGAGGTAGTCCCCTGAAATGGTTTTCACTTCACAGGTGTGCCCTGTCAGGTTTAATAAGTGGGATTTCTTGCCTTATAAATGGGGTTGGGACCATCAGTGGCGTTGAGGAGAAGTCAGGTGGATACACAGCTGATAGTCCTACTGAATAGACTGTTATAATTTGTATTATGGCAAGAAAAAAGCAGCTAAATAAAGAAAAACGAGTGGCCAACATTATATTAAGAAATGAAGGTCAGTCAGTCAGCCGAAAAATTTAGAAAACTTTGAAAGTAAGGGCTATTTGACCATGAAGGAGAGTGATGGGGTGCTGCGCCAGATGACCTGGCCTCCACAGTCACCGGACCTGAACCCAATCGAGATGGTCTGGGGTGAGCTGGACCGCAGAGTGAAGGCAAAAGGGCCAACAAGTGCTAAGCATCTCTGCGAACTCCTTCAAGACTGTTGGAAGACCATTTCAGGGGACTACCTCTTGAAGCTCATCAAGAGAATGCCAAGAGTGTGCAAAGCAGTAATCAAAGCAAAAGGTGTCTACTTTGAAGAACCTAGAATATGACATATTTTCAGTTGTTTCACACTTGTTTGTTATGTATATAATTCCACATGTGTTAATTCATAGTTTTGATGCCTTCATAGTCATGAAAATAAAGAAAACTCTTTGAATGAGAAGGTGTGTCCAAACTTTTGGTCTGTACTGTATATTCCAGACTTCTTCTCACGCTTTAGGGCCCCTAAAATGCCAGGGCAGTACAAACACCCCACAAATGACCCCATTTCGGAAAGAAGACACCCCAAGGTATTCGCTGAGGGGCATATTGAGTCCATGAAAGATTGAACTTTTTGTCACAAGTTAGCGGAAAGGGAGACTTTGTGAGAAAAAACAAAAAAAAATCAATTTCCGCTAACTTGTGCCAAAAAAAAAAAACTTCTATGAACTCGCCATGCCCCTCACGGAATACCTTGGGGTGTCTTCTTTCCAAAATCGGGTCACATGTGGGGTATTTATACTGCCCTGGCATTTTAGGGGCCCTAAAGCGTGAGAAGAAGTCTGGAATCCAAATGTCTAAAAATGCCCTCCTAAAAGGAATTTGGGCGCTTTTGCCCACCTAGGCTGCAAAAAAGTGTCACACATGTGGTATCGCCGTACTCAGGAGAAGTAGGGCAATGTGTTTTGGGGTGTCTTTTTACATATACCCATGCTGAGTGAGAGAAATATCTCTCTAAAATGACAACTTTGCATAAAAAAAATGGAAAAGTTGACTTTTACAAAGATATTTCTCTCACCTAGCATGGGTATATGTAAAAATACACCCCAAAACACATTGCCCTACTTCTTCTGAGTACGGCGATACCACATGTGTGACACTTTTTTGCAGCCTAGGTGCGCAAAGGGGCCCAAATCTTTACGATTTCACAGGGCATTTTTTGCGCATTTGGATTCCAGACTTCTCACGCTTTAGGGCCCCTAAAATGCCAGGTCAGTATAAATACCCCACAAGTGACCCCATTTTGGAAAGAAGACACCCCAAGTTATTCCATGAGGGGTATGGTAAGTTCATGTAAAATTTTATTTTTTTGTCACAAGTTAGTGGAATATGAGACTTTGTAAGAAAAAAAAAAATAATAATTTTCCGCTAACTTGTGACAAAAAATAAAAACTTCCATGAACTCACTATGCCCATCAGCGAATACCTTAGGGTGTCTACTTTCCGAAATGGGGTCATTTTTAGGGTGTTTTTACTGTCTGGGCATTGTAGAACCTCAGGAAACATGACAGGTGCTCAGAAAGTCAGAGCTGCTTAAAAATGCAGAAATTCACATTTTTGTACCATAGTTTGTAAACGCTATAACTTTTACCCAAACCAATAAATATACTTTATCAAAGACATGTAGAACAATAAATTTAGAGAAAAATTTATATAGAAATGTAGTTTTATTTGAAAAATTTTACAACCGAAAGTGAAAAATTGTCATTTTTTTGTAAAAATTTCGGTCAATTTCGATTAATATCAAAAAAAGTTAAAATGTCAGCAGCAATGAAATACCACCAAATGAAAGCTCTATTAGTGAGAAGAAAAGGAGGTAAAATTCATTTGGGTGATAAATTGTATGACCGAGCAATAAACCGTGAAAATAGTGTAGTGCAGAATTGTAAAAAGTGGTCTGGTCATTAAGGGGGTTTAAGCTAGGGGGGCTGAAGTGGTTAAACACCAGAAATAGGTAAGTCATACCTACCCAATAACTGGCTGATTAACTATTATATATCCCCGTGGCTGTGGCAAGTACAGTGTTATTTCACACAAAAAATGGGTAGTTCTCACCAACCTAATAAACCAGCTGATTAACTTTTATATATCCCTGTGAAGGTGGCAAGTACAGTGTTTAAAAAAATAAATAAAGTAGGCATGTCTCACCAAATCAATTAACCGTCGGATTAACTATTATATATCCCTCTGAAGGTGGCAAGTACCGTGTTTATTCTTCAAGAATAATAGGTAGGTCTTATTGACCCAATTAACCGCCTCCGGACCGCATAACGCAGGATTGCGTTCTGGCAGCGGTCGATTTGTTCCTCCTTCACGCATCGGCGCGTCATCTCGCGAGACGCGAGATTACGTGCATAGCCGGCCCGCGCATGCGCAGTGCGGGCTGGCAAAAGTTACAGGAGGAGTTCGTCACCAGCCTGCCAGCCAATGATCGTCGCTGGCAGGTTGGTGACTTTAAAAAAATTGAATCACAAGCCATTTAACACATTATATTTATAAATATAATGTGTTAAATGGCTTCTGTGCTCTCTGCTGGTTTGTTTTCGTCGGTTGGTCCCAGCAGAGAGCACACATCACTGTAAGTACACAAAACACAACACATTTAGCCCCAGATCACCCCCCCCCCATCACCCCAATTAACCCCTTGATCACCCCTGTCAATCACTAGTGAAAGGGAAAAAAGTGATCAGTGTAAACTGTCACTTTTTTTTCCACCAGTATTGACTGTTAGGTTTTAGGTTAGTTTAGGCCCCTTTGGTAGGTAGTTAGTGTTGGAAGTCAACATGAGTTTGATACAAGTTAATACACTTGGATGGACTTGGATGTGTTGATGGGGGAGCAATGGACTACTGTCATCCTGGTGTAAATAGCAATGTCAATAGGCCTAACATCTGAATAAGCCTGAACATCTTGTTTTCATCCTGTCGTAAACAGCATCTGTCATAAAAGCTGCAACAATAGCAATGTGAATAAGCTTGACATCTGAGTGATAAGAATGGAAATGAGATAGGGTTCCTGTTTCCCCTGTCCTGATGACTTGAAACCAGCCCCTGCGGTGTTATACACAATGGACTGCGCATTTGTAATGGTGTAGGCATCCTGTCGGCCCTAAAAGGTCTGATTCTCAAGGAAGTTTGGACGGACAGCTGTTGACATAACTGAAACAATATGCCATGCCTCAGGCCCAAGGCAAACTAAAAGGACACCAGCGCCATCCGCAGGAAGGTGGCAGTTCCTGCATCAATATGAAGAAGTGGACTCAGATCAGATTACTGCAAGTTCATTGGACGAATGGTAATGAAGGAGGCCGGAAGATACTGGAGTAAGGGGTGGAATTGTGGGCGTGAATGTGGTTCGATTTGATATATAATATACACTAGATCAATGGTAGTTAGATATAGTTAGATATGTATTGATTGTTAGGAAGCTAGTACTAGTATGTTTATATTCTTTTCAAGTATAGGACATTGAAGGAAGGTTTGCTTTATACTCTGTTATCCATTTATCTTGTAACCTTTTACCTTACTTTTATTAATTAAATAAGCCATTGCTTAAATCCGGATTCCTCATCTTTCAAAGACATACAAGGATAGTCAGCAGAAACCCTTGGATACAACATTTGGCACCCCAGATGGGACCGTGGAAAACAGCACTCTACGAAGGACCCAGACGATTTGATTCTGCTTTATTCAGTTATTGAAAGATCAAGGAATATCCTGCATTGAGACCGGACCAAAACCTTTGCTAAGAAAGACAGAACAAGGGGAAGTATCATTGGTGGACAAGTAGCACGCTGGTTCGTGAATTCTAAGGAACACCTGAGACATCAACCTGAAGTTCGAGATTATACTGCATCAGTAAAAACGGACGCGTTTAATTGGTGAGTAGCAGTTCCTTTACTTGAATTGTATATATGCAATGTTATGTTATGTATGTTAGTAATAATCTATGCAGTTCAGGCCTGTGTATGTGTTGAATTGTTAAGTGTTGCCGGCAAATTAGGGTTAGTACCCTGTTGACTGGAGTACTCATAGGATCTAAAGGAAAAAACCAGACATCTCTGCGAAGAAAGTGAGGGAGAGTAAACTCTCTGAACCTCATGTTAAGGGGAAGTAGCCTTATGCTTCAATAGGAGATCACTCTTGGCCTGGATCTTGGATCTGTAGTTGATCAGGTATATGAGATACGGTCAGTCAAGGATAGGTAAATCACGAGACTCTGATAGTGGTTTTGGAGTGTGATTACCATAGGGAGGATTTTATGAAATCTTTGTCCCTGGTGTTGTTTGTTTTGTAATGAATTAGTATTTACTAGTTGCAATACATTTGTGGTATATTTATTTTTCTTTGTGAATTGTCATTTACTGACTAGTAAGTTAGTGGTATTTTGTTCTGTTGTCTGTAGTAGTAAGTAAAATGGAAATTGTCGATAAATTTGTTGAAAAACATGCATCTGCTAGTTTTAAGATTTGTACAAACGATGCTTTAACACATCAGTTTAATGATATGATAAAGCAATGTGATGAGCAGAATGCGAATAGCAAACATAGAAAGTCAAATAAGAAAACAAAGAAAGAGAAATTGGCTAATATGTTGTGCATGCTAATGAAAATGAAAGAGATTGCAGAGCAAAAGGAATTGCAGTGGTACTCTGAAAAGGCTCAGTTAAGGGGTGAGCTGGATAGAGTTGAACAGGGAATCACTGTGGCTATTGCTAGCGCTGAAAATGATGGTTGTGAGTGTGAAGATCTCAGAGAGGAAGTGGATAGGCTGGTTCAACAGAATTGTGATTTGGAGGATGAAATAGAGGAGTATGAGGAAAGATGTAGACTTAGAGATCTGAAAATTGCATCTTTAGAAGAGAAAGAAGAAAGGAATGATGATGTTGTAAAAGTACTTAAAGATCGATTGCATGATGTTGATAATCAACTGATTCATAAACAACATTGCAATATGACCTTGAGATCACAGGAAAGTGCTAATAATCATTGTTGTGGTGATCAAACACAGGTGTACAGTTCCCCTGAACAGGAGGAAAAAGATCGTAAATGGGGGGAGGAGCAGCCTATTTGCACTGCAGATGGGCCACAATCAACCCCAGATCATAGTTCCTCTCTATTTACTCCTTTGTCAGATGAAAGCAGACAAAGAAGAGATAGTTTGCATATTCATGGTAGCAATCGTATCCAATCCACAACACTCTCTATACAGGATAAAACAAACCTATGCCAAATATTGGGGAAATTTGATACAAGTGCTTCACCCATTAATCTTTCCAACAGGCTGGAAGCTGTGGTTACGCAGTATAATCTGAACAATAGGGATGCATGTGCCTTATTTAGGGTATGGCTCCCATCTCAGCTGTGTGAGAAGTTACAGCCTCCTGTGGGCACTCACAAAGGATTATCTGCAGAACTCAACTCCAACTGGGGAAATGCAAGTGATAGGCTGAAAGAATTGCAGAGAGTAATGGGGGGAAGAGATATTAGAGGTACCAATGCCCTAGAGAATGCAAAATTAAGGAGAGGGGATGACCCAATCATTTTCTGTAGTGAGTATTTGACCCTATTTCGTGCTACATATAACTGTCCTGACATGCCTCCTGACGACAGCAGTTTTCTTTATTCAATGGCTAATAAATGCACATTTGTTGACTACCCAACAAAGGTTGCCTTAAGGAACGCAAATTCCTATCAAGCCTTTCTAAATATTTTAAAGGACTGGATTCAGGAGACTTGTAATGACAACAAACCTCAGAAGAGAATATCAGAGATAGTTAAGAATGAAGGCAAAGTAAGATTTATGGGGAAGTGCTACAAATGTGGAAATACAGGTCATACTATGAGAGAATGCAGAAGTAATAGGAAAGGCAACAATGACAGAGCTTTTTTCTTAAGAAAACAGCAGCAAAGGCAAGGATTAGATAATGCAGCAGATGGAGTATCTCAGCCTCCTGAAGCTACATTGTATGGTCCACTTTTGAAAGAAATCAGAAGGATAGGAAAAGCAATAGCGGAGTTGCCAGAGGAATTTAAGGCCCCACCACCAACAAATCCTTATGTAAAACCATAGGGATGTCAGGCCCCTGTGTTGTCCCTTGTGTGCCAGCTAGATAGGGACAAAGGCGGTAGACCACGTATCCAGGGTGCGGTAGGGGGCCATCGTACAAATATTTTAATGGATACGGGGGCAGCGGTAAGTTTGACGAATTTGGATTTGACCATGAACCCTAGAGGTAAAAGTATTTTTCTGAGAGGCTTCGGTGGACAATTGGTACCTTCTAGGCAATCTGTACCGGTAGCTATAAGCATGGGAAACCTAGGTGTGGAGCATAGTTTGTACTTGTCTCCAACACATGAGGGTACTATCATTGGATCAGATGTAATGAGGGAACATGGGCTCATGGTTGATCTGTGTAACTGGATGTTGTGGAAAGGATCACGATATAAAGGCTGCCTTAAAATGGTTACTGATAACTATGGAATTGCTGCGATCAAGGGTGCAGAGTCTCTAGACCCTGCTGCATTATTAAAAACAGAGGATAAACGATTGGCTGATATCTTGTGGCAACATAACAAAGTGTGGGCAACATCAAAAACTCAATGTGGCAAAGTGTCAAATATGATTGTGATGGTAGAAGGCCCAGATCCCCCTCCCCAGAGGCAATACAAGATACCACCTGAGTCAATTCCATATATCAAAAACACAATTGAGGAATTGCTGGTCCAAAATGTAATCAGGGAATGCCAGTCTACAAACAATGCGCCTTTATGGCCCGTTCGGAAACCAAATGGGTGGCGCCCTACGCTAGACTACAGGGCATTAAACAAGTGTACCCCTCCCGTTACAAATGTTGTCGCCAAAATGCCCGACATGATGACAACACTTAAGCCATCTTCCACGGTATACTCATCAATAGACATCTCAAATGGGTATTTTTCAATTCCTATTCATCCTGATTGCCAATACAAGTTTGCATTTACATTTCAAGGGAAACAATACACATTTTGTCGGTTGCCACAGGGTTTCAAATCCAGTTCAACATACTTCCATAAATGCATGGTTGGAATATTGTTGTCATTTTCAGAGCCTGACTGTATTGTGCAATATGTGGATGACATATTGCTCCAAACTGACAACAAGGAAGAACACTACGTGTTACTAAATGAGTTGTTGAGACTTCTTGAAGAAGCAGGCCTTAAGCTAAATCCTATGAAGGCCCAGTTAATGAAGGAATCGGTGACATTTTTGGGAGTCATAGTTTCAAAAGGAGGGAGAATTCCTGACCCTAACAAGTGTGAAACTATACAGAAGTTGCCAAGGCCAAACACAAAAACAGCCCTTAGGCAGTTTTTAGGGATGGTTGGATTTTGTAGGGACTTCATAGAGGGATTTGCTGAGAAAGCTAAGCCGCTCTATGAACTCCTGAAAGGAGAGGCACGGGAAGCAGACCCCCTTGGGTGGATGCTATCTTTTCCGACAGTGCCTATGTTACTAGATCACTAACTGAGTACATGCCTTTGTGGCATACAAGAGGATTTAGTGATGCATCAGGGAAGACACTTGCACATGGTTCAGTGTTGAAGGGCATTTGGGACAAAGCCTGTTTAGAACCACAGAGAGTAGCAATAATAAAGGTGAAGGCACATCAGAAGGGCATTGATGAAATTGCGGTTGGCAACAATGAGGTAGACAAACTAGCCAAAGAGGCAGCTGTCATGGGGGCCAGGTGGACTCCCTATGATATTGAGGGAAGACAGGCCTGGAATGAACATGACAGTGAGGACGGAGACCAAATGGATCTTAAACTTGAATGCCTGCCTGTGGTTAAAGCACCAACACCGTGCTTAGCAGCAGAGCAGGATAAAGACTCTAATTTACAGCAAATCAAATGCTCCATTAGGGAAAAGACAGCACAGAAACCCCAATATTACAATATCCAGGATGATTTGTTGCTCAGAGAAACCCCAGACGGCCCTAGATTTGTGGTACCTTGTCAATATCAAAAAGACATTGCCAAAGAGAACCATAGGCTAACAGGGCATATGGGTACTGAGGGTACTTTAAAGTTTATTCAAACAAAATATTGGTGGGAAAACATGAAAGACACTGTTGTGAGGGTTATACAAGAATGTTTAATCTGTGCGCAAATGAATCCAAGGCCAAAAGGACAAAGGCCTGTGCTGTCCAGGATACCGTTGGCAGAAGGACCATGGGAAAGGCTACAAATTGACTTTGTTGGCCCTTTACCCAGTGCTCCTGGAGGGTATCGTTACTTGCTAGTGGTGATTGATGTGTTTTCTAAATGGGTGGAAGCCTTACCCATGAGGAGAGACACTGCAATAGCAACAGCAAAAGCCCTATGGAGGGAAGTCATCTCAAGATGGGGATTCCCTAAGACCATAGAGTCAGACCGAGGCACACACTTCACAGGAAAGATCATGACAGGCATGTGTGAGATGTTAAATGTTGAGCAAAAATTTCACGTGCCATATCATCCCCAATCGTCAGGAATGGTAGAAAGAATGAACAGAACCCTAAAGGAAAGACTTAAAAAGATGGTACTACAATCTGGAAATAACTGGTTGTGTCATTTACCCACAATTCTAATGGCAATACGGGGTACAGAGGCAAGAGGCACTGCAATCACCCCATATCAATTAATGACTGGTAGAATTATGAACCTGTGCCACCCTGCAGACCCAAAGCTTAGTACACCAATGAGGGACAGTGCTGAAAAGGAAAAATTCCTTGCACAGTTGCAAGACCAGGTGCAAAAATATCTATACTTTGCGGCCAGCAATATGGCTCCAAAGGCAAAAGAGGAACCTGGCAAGCCACCAATTAAACTAGAAGTAGGAGACAGGGTGATGGTAAAGAACTTTGTGCCTAAGTCTTCATGGGATGCCAATTGGATGGGCCCATTCCTGGTAACAGTAAGATTGAGTGATCAGGTTGTAAAGGTCAAACGGGTGGACAACAAGAAAGGGACCAAGTGCATGAAAAGGAGGGATATGGAGAAGTGGGTTCATGCAGATCAATGCAAACGGATGTAACTGATAAGAATGTGATGCTTCTCTTGTTCTTTTATTCCAGAATCTTAAATGAAGCATGAATTAACAGGCCGAAAATTCCGGATTCTGGATATGGAGATTACAACAGTTTTGTTGATGATTGGCATCACCTATGTTATCGGAGTGCAGGAATTGGAACAATCAGGAGATGAGGACACATTTATGTTTCCAGATGGGGAATATGAAAAGGCAATATTGATACCATCAGAATTGATAACCATGGACATGCCACAAAGAGTTAATAATCACGAAGTTAGGAGTAGGAAAGTGCGACTCATTCCAGAGGGAAAGGATGTAACCAAGAGATATTATCAGAATCCTGGTGGGCAATTCAAGTATAGGGTGGTTTTCTCTTTTGGGAGGGTAAATCATAGTTCAAATATTGGGAGATTGGCAATAACGCATGGTGCACAGGGAATATTGCCAGAATCACTACAACCATTCATGATGGCAACAATATATGTCAATGATACTGGTTATTGGCTGGGAGAAGAGTCTGACTTGCCAAATACGGGTGAGCAGAAAGGTATTCAATATGGAGTATTTAGTGACTACTTAAGGGAAGGAGAATATTTGTTTGTATGTGGCATATATTGGCATGACAATATGCACCCGATGTTCACTCCAAAAAATATTAACCTGGCTTATAGAAGGACAAGCCTTGGGGAAGCCAAAGACATTGATATGTCAATTCAACATGGTGGAAATTATCTTATCGGTACTATGTC
Organism: Bufo bufo; assembly: GCF_905171765.1. Taxonomy (NCBI): domain Eukaryota; kingdom Metazoa; phylum Chordata; class Amphibia; order Anura; family Bufonidae; genus Bufo; species Bufo bufo. The sequence goes on along the minus strand of NC_053390.1, from coordinate 303,655,965 downwards.
CAAATCATATAAATCTTATAGGGAGATGGTCGGTCACTGGACATGTGGTACACGTGAAATAGAGATTGGGGGTATGCATATTGTTGATGCCACTCCAGATAATATTAAGCCATGCACAAACAAAGATTCTGAGAATACTCAAAAGGCCTTACAACTGGAAGAAGGACAACCCTTTCAAGTTAACCTAGACTCTGCCCAGACAATGGCTAGTGGTGTTCAATATGCGTTTATCACATGGCGGTTTAATATTTCTCTATGGTTAATTAAAACCCACTATCCAATATGTACAGGACATACAATGAATCAGGTGCGTTCCCTCTATCAATGGTTGATTTCCAAAAACACTAGGGCTCGTCAGCATTTGAGGAATGGGAAGAGCAGAGGAAAAAGGGATATGGTCGACACAATATTGGGTGGCGTAGGAGCTGGAATGGGAATCATTAATCAGGCAGATATTAGCGTCTTAAAAACCAAACTTGCAGCCATAGCATCTAACAGTAAAAACGGGTTTGAGGTACAAAGGGAAATTAATCAAATAATCAGTAACCTACAGCAGGGGCATATAGACACTAGCATTGGGGTAGCAACAGACGTTATTCAACATTTCAAGATGTTCGTGGAAAATATGCAGGCTGATGGGAGGAACATATCCTGGGCTCTGGCCTGTACACAAGGGCAGGTGGAACTATCAACTAATATAAAATTGGCGATTCAAACCTTGTATAATGGGCAATGGCCATATGAATTAATATCTCAGGCCACTGCTGCATTACCAGAGCTCCTCACTTTCACACACTCCAAATGGTGGGCGAGTGCTTGGATTGGATGTATTAATCATAACTTGGAAACGTGTTATGCCTCTTCCCTGATTCCATACACAAGCTCCCCGTTAGAGGTAGTGTATAAGGTCACTTCAATTGGTATTCTTACTGGAGGATCCACACTACTACATCCAAGATTAGACCATCCTCATGTAATCAGGAAGGATGGGGTGTGGAAGCAGGTTGATATTTCCCTCTGCTTACATAGAAATCAGGATATATTGTGTACACCAGGCCAGGATAGGTTGGTGGAGGACAAGTGTTGGAACAACTCGTCGGTTTGTGTTCTGGATGGGGAGTTTATTACAAAAGATAAGACACCAGTCACATACCTAGGACGTCAGAGAATCTGTTTCTTTCTATTAAACATCACCAATGTAACTCTGATCACAAGTCAATGTTCAATAACAACAGCTGTGGATAAGGGTGCATGGTGCACGCTTGGTAATGTCACGGAAATCCAGACACCAAGTTGGAGATATGTGTTTCCCACCATTGCAAACTTATCTATTGATATTGAATATCATAACCCTGTCAATCTTCAAGCATTAAATTTGGGAATGGGGAAAGAGCTGCATGATTGGCTGATCAGATTTGATCAAGATGAATATTTGCTTAGAAAGCTACGGCAAGAAGGAGCTAATGCTACAATCGTTATACACCATGACCAGAAAGAGCTAAAACATATTACTCATCTGTTAGAAAATAATGCTAAGGGTTATTGGTGGGAGGTTATATTTGGGCATTCAAGTGCAGCCAATGGAATCTTAAATTTCTTAATCCATCCGATTGTGGTATTGCTCATTGTTGCTGTAGTTTTATCCTTATTGCAAATTTACATGTGTTGTATGACACGGTATCTATATAAAAGGCTCCAGGCCCTATCCATGGAAATAGAAATACAAACTAAATATAAAATTGCATCATGCGAATTAGATGTACCAAAGAGCCTGGAGGAACATCTTTTAAAATGTGACAACTGTGGCAGACAAGGACATAGCAGGGGAAAGTGCCTGATCCCTGAACGATACAACAGATTGTAATCAGAAAATGAATGTTTAGTTACATCATGCATGAAATACTTGAATTATATTTTCATGGTGTGCTTAGTATAGATGATATATGTATTTTGATTTTGTTGATAAGTATGTGAATATATTGATGATTCAAATGTTAATGACTTCCTCAATGTCCTAATAAGAGTGTAACAAGATTTATTGGAATGAATGGAAAGTGATGAATGGTGAGCGGCAGGATTCACCCTTACTCTATTCGGATGATGATGGACCGCAAGGTTGAAGAGAACTATGGACTGTAAAGTGGTCATCAATGGTGTGTCATTCAGACACAAAGGGGCATATGTTGGAAGTCAACATGAGTTTGATACAAGTTGATACACTTTGATAGACTTGGATGTGTTGATGGGGGAGCAATGGACTACTGTCATCCTGGTGTAAATAGCAATGTCAATAGGCCTAACATCTGAATAAGCCTGAACATCTTGTTTTCATCCTGTCGTAAACAGCATCTGTCATAAAAGCTGCAACAATAGCAATGTGAATAAGCTTGACATCTGAGTGATAAGAATGGAAATGAGATAGGGTTCCTGTTTCCCCTGTCCTGATGACTTGAAACCAGCCCCTGCGGTGTTATACACAATGGACTGCGCATTTGTAATGGTGTAGGCATCCTGTCGGCCCTAAAAGGTCTGATTCTCAAGGAAGTTTGGACGGACAGCTGTTGACATAGCTGAAACAATATGCCATGCCTCAGGCCCAAGGCAAACTAAAAGGACACCAGCGCCATCCGCAGGAAGGTGGCAGTTACTGCATCAATATGAAGGAGTGGACTCAGATCAGATTACTGCAAGTTCATTGGACGAATGGTAATGAAGAAGGCCGGAAGATACTGGAGTAAGGGGTGGAATTGTGGGCGTGAATGTGGTTCGATTTGATATATAATATACACTAGATCAATGATAGTTAGATATAGTTAGATATGTATTGATTGTTAGGAAGCTAGTACTACTATGTTTATATTCTTTTCAAGTATAGGACATTGAAGGAAGGTTTGCTTTATACTCTGTTATCCATTAATCTTGTAACCTTTTACCTTACTTTTATTAATTAAATAAGCCATTGCTTAAATCCTGGATTCCTCATCTTTCAAAGACATACAAGGATAGTCAGCAGAAACCCTTGGATACAACACCGTGAAAATTGGAATCAACGTATTTTTCCTTTAAAATGATACATTTACTCGGATTAAACGTTTGATCTGTCATCTACGTTCTATTACAAATAAAATATTGACATTTGCCATCTCCACATCATTGCATTCAGTTTTTATTCACAATTTGTTTAGTGTCCCAACTTTTTTGGAATCCGGTTTGTATGTTATAGGTAATGATATAGCATCTATAAAAAGTAATGAGTATCAATAGTAGGTAAAATAATACTTATAATAAGTTTACTAATGATAGGTAAAATAAAAACTATAAAAAACAAAGGTACAGAAGATAGAATAAAAAAGATTCGATATTACAAAGATTTAGCAAATTCTCAAATTGCCGATATTCGCGATTGAAGTTTGCGATGAAAATTTGCGATTAAATTACTCGCGCTCGAGCACACGTGGTGTTCAGCCGAACATCGTGATGCTCGAGTAAAAATGGTGTTCGGCCGAGCATGCTCGCCCAACACTAGTGTTCACTTTTTTTTATACATAAATAATTCCATTCATTCTTGATTCTGGGGTGAAATTGCGGCCTGATGATACTGATTTTGGGGTTTTCACGTTGTTTTATACATAAGTAAATCCATCCTTCTACTTGTATCCGCGTGTAACAGAACTGGTTCTGTAACAATCTATGTGGAAACGGCAGACGGTGTAAAATGAAACCGCTCTTTCATTCTATAGCACAATCTTGGGCCACTGCACAGTTAAGTCCATTATACCTGATGCCAACATTGACCTGTAAGGCTGAGTTCACACTTGATTAGTTTTGGTCAGTTTTGATCACATTTTGTCCGTTTTAGACCCGTAATTGACCAAATAGGTGAAGTATGAACTGATTCTAAGAGTGACACCTGTTAACTGCCAGTCATACTGTAGCTGGCCAGCTAAGACCTGTCCTAGGTTGTTAGTATAGCTTATATGTGTATACAGCTAGACCTGCCAATAGCCTTAATACAGTTCCTATGTTTATGTGTTAAAGGGCTTCTGTCACCCCACTAAAGTGATTTTTTTTTTTGGGGCTAGTTAAATTAGTTATATTGCGATATATGAAAATATAATTGTGTTACTTACTTTGATCCAGCAGTTTATTCAAAAAACGAAGTTTTATAATATTCAAATTCGGTCTCTACCAGCAAGTAGGGCGGCTACTTGCTGGTAGCTGCTGCAGAAATCCGCCCCCTCGTCGTGTTGATTGACAGGGCCAGCCGGGATCTCCTCCTCCGGCCAGCCCTGTCGGCATTTCAAAAATTGCGCGCCTGTGTTGATTCGGCGCAGGCGCTCTGAGATGAGGAGGCTCGTCTCCTCAGAACTCCCTCAGTGCGCCTGCGCCGATGACATCACCGAAATAGAAGACGTCATCGGCGCAGGCGCACTGAGGGAGTTCTGAGGAGACGAGCCTCCTCATCTCAGAGCGCCTGCGCCGAATCAACACAGGCGCGCGATTTTTGAAATGCCGACAGGGCTGGCCGGAGGAGGAGATCCCGGCTGGCCCTGTCAATCAACACGACGAGGGGGCGGATTTCTGCAGCAGCTACCAGCAAGTAGCCGCCCTACTTGCTGGTAGAGACCGAATTTACATATGATAAAACTTCGTTTTTTGAATAAACTGCTGGATCAAAGTAAGTAACACAATTATATTTTCATATATCGCAATATAACTAATTTAACTAGCCCCAAAAAAAAAAAATCACTTTAGTGGGGTGACAGAAGCCCTTTAAAGACAAAAGCAGAGTTATTTACTGTGACATCATGTTTTGGATGTCATATAACTGTTATATATATTGTGTTCACAGAAGCAGAAAAAGATAATATGCCTTTAAAGGGAACCTGTCATGTGGATATTTGATTATAATCTAACTAATTATATACAATCTTTAACTACTAAAAAGTACCTTAGATGTATTCACTTACTGGTGTGACAGATGGTTATCTCATAATAAACACACAAAGATGCTACATGCCGCATGCTAATGAGCTGATTTGAGTCCAGCGTGACATCACTGAGTCCAGCGTATATTTAATTCAGAGCTATAGCCACTCCCCTGCCCACCTGCTGCTGGTTCATATGGAAACAAACCGTCATTCAGCAGCAGGTGGGAGGGGAGAGTCAGGAGCTCATGAATATTCAGGACTCATCATTATCAGCTAATTTATGTTGCCCTTAGTAAGGACACCATAAAACTGGTGAGAGGTTCCCTTTAACCGCCTCCGGACCGCCGAACGCAGCGACGCGTCCTGGAGGCGGTCGATTCATTCCTCCTGGACGCATATACGCGTCCTCTCGCGAGACGCGAGATTTCCTGTGAACGCGCGCACACAGGCGCGCGCGTTCACAGGATCGGAAGGTAAGCGAGTGGATCTCCAGCCTGCCAGTGGCGATCGTTCACTGGCAGGCTGGAGATGCGATTTTTTTTAACCCCTAACAGGTATATTAGACGCTGTTTTGATAACAGCGTCAAATATACCTGCTACCTGGTCCTCTGGTGGTCCCTTTTGCTTGGATCGACCACCAGAGGACACAGGCAGCTCAGTAATAAGTAGCACAAAACACCACTACACTACACCCCCCCCCTGTCACTTATTAACCCTTTATTAACCCCTGATCACCCCTAATCACCCCATATAGACTCCCTGATCACCCCCCTGTCATTGATCACCCCCCTGTCATTGATCACCCCCCTGTAAGGCTCCATTCAGACGTCCATATGATTTTTACGGATTCACGGATACATGGATCGGATCCGCAAAACACGTACGGACATCTGAATGGAGCCTTACAGGGGGGTGATCAATGACGGGGGTGATCACCCCATATAGACTCCCTGATAACCCCCCTGTCATTGATCACCCCCCTGTAAGGCTCCATTCAGACGTCCATATGATTTTTACGGATCCACGGATACATGGATCGGATCCGCAAAACACATACGGACATCTGAATAGAGCCTTACAGGGGGGTGATCAATGATAGGGGGGTGATCACCCCATATAGACTCCCTGATCACCCTCCTGTCATTGATCACCCCCCTGTAAGGCTCCATTCAGATGTCCATACGTGTTTTGCCCATCCGATCCATGTATCCGTGGATCCGTAAAAAACATACGGACGTCCAAATGGAGCCTTACAGGGGGGTGATCAATTACAGGGGGGTGATCACACAGGCGCGCGCGTTCACAGGATCGGAAGGTAAGCGAGTGGATCTCCAGCCTGCCAGCGGCGATCGTTCGCTGGCAGGCTGGAGATGCGATTTTTTTTAACCCCTAACAGGTATATTAGACGCTGTTTTGATAACAGCGTCTAATATACCTGCTACCTGGTCCTCTGGTGGTCCCTTTTGCTTGGATCGACCACCAGAGGACACAGGCAGCTCAGTAATAAGTAGCACAAAACACCACTACACTACACCCCCCCCTGTCACTTATTAACCCTTTATTAACCCCTGATCACCCCTAATCACCCCATATAGACTCCCCGATCACCCCCCTGTCATTGATCACCCCCCTGTCATTGATCACCCCCCTGTAAGGCTCCATTCAGACGTCCATAAGATTTTTACGGATTCACGGATACATGGATCGGATCCGCAAAACACGTACGGACATCTGAATGGAGCCTTGCAGGGGGGTGATCAATGACGGGGGTGATCACCCCATATAGACTCCCTGATAACCCTTCTGTCATTGATCACCCCCCTGTCATTGATCACCCCCCTGTAAGGCTCCATTCAGACGTCCATATGATTTTTACGGATCCACGGATACATGGATCGGATCCACAAAACACATACGGACATCTGAATGGAGCCTTACAGGGGGGTGATCAATGACAGGGGGGGTGATCACCCCATATAGACTCCCTGATCACCCCCCTGTCATTGATCACCCCCCTGTAAGGCTCCATTCAGACGTCCATATGATTTTTACGGATCCACGGATACATGGATCGGATCCGCAAAACACATACGGACATCTGAATGGAGCCTTACAGAGGGGTGATCGATGACAGGGGGGTGATCACTCCATATAGACTCCCTGATCACCCTCCTGTCATTGATCACCCCCCTGTCATTGATCACTCCCCTGTAAGGCTCCATTCAGACGTCCGTATGATTTTTACGGATCCACGGATACATGGATCGGATCCACAAAACACATACGGACATCTGAATGGAGCCTTACAGGGGGGTGATCAATGACAGGGGGGTGATCACCCCATATAGACTCCCTCATCACCCCCCTGTCATTGATCACCCCCCTGTAAGGCTCCATTCAGACGTCCATATGATTTTTACGGATCCACGGATACATAGATCTGATCCGCAAAACACATACGGACATCTGAATGGAGCCTTACAGGGGGGTGATCAATGACAGGGGGGTGATCACCCCATATAGACTCCCTGATCACCCCCCTGTCATTGATCATCCCCCTGTCATTGATCACCCTCCTGTAAGGCTCCATTCAGACGTCCATATGATTTTTGCGGATCCACGGATACATGGATCGGATCCGCAAAACACATACGGACATCTGAATGGAGCCTTACAGGGGGGTGATCAATGACAGGGGGGTGATCACCCCATATAGACTCCCTGATCACCCCCCTGTCATTGATCACCCCCCTGTCATTGATCACCCCCCTGTAAGGCTCTATTCAGACGTCCGTATGTTTTTTACGGATCCACGGATACATGGATCGGATCCGCAAAACACATACGGACATCTGAATGGAGCCTTACAGGGGGGAAATCAATGACAGGGGGGTGATCACCCCATATAGACTCCCTGATCACCCCCCTGTCATTGATCACCCCCCTGTAAGGCTCCATTCAGACGTCCATATGATTTTTACGGATCCACGGATACATGGATCGGATCCGCAAAACACATACGGACATCTGAATGGAGCCTTACAGGGGGGTGATCAATGAGAGGGGGGTGATCACCCCATATAGACTCCCTGATCACCCTCCTGTCATTGATCACCCCCCTGTAAGGCTCCATTCAGATGTCCGTACGTGTTTTGCGGATCCGATCCATGTATCCGTGGATCCGTAAAAAACATACGGACGTCCAAATGGAGCCTTACAGGGGGGTGATCAATGACAGGGGGGTGATCACCCCATATAGACTCCCTGATCACCCCCCTGTCATTGATCACCCCCCTGTAAGGCTCCATTCAGACATTTTTTTGGCTCAAGTTAGCGGAAATTTTTTTATTTTATTTTTTCTTACAAAGTCTCATATTCCACTAACTTGTGTCAAAAAATAAAATCTCACATGAACTCACCATACCCCTCACGGAATGCAAATGCGTAAAATTTTTAGACATTTATATTCCAGATTTCTCACGCTTTAGGGCCCCTAAAATACCAGGGCAGTATAAATACCCTGCATGTGACCCCATTTCGGAAAGTAGACACCCCAAGGTATTCCGTGAGGGGCATATTGAGTCCATGAAAGATTGAAATTTTTGTCCCAAGTTAGCGAAAAAGGAGACTTTGTGAGAAAAAAAAAAAAAAAATCAATTTCCGCTAACTTGTGGCAAAACAAATTATGAACTCGCCATGCCCCTCATTGAATACCTTGGGGTGTCTTCTTTCCAAAATGGGGTCACATGTGGGGTATTTATACTGCCCTGGCATTTTAATGGCCCTAAAGCGTGAGAAGAAGTCTGGGATCCAAATGTCTAAAAATGCCCTCCTAA